>NW_008236767.1:5746892-5751421 GCF_000691975.1 Corvus brachyrhynchos
ACAGCGTTAAAGAATTTGTTTGAAAGGCCGGCGGCAGCTCGGCGGCCAGAGAAAGAGGGGTGTTCTGCCTGTCAGAGAGCCGCGCCGGAGGAGAGGCTGCGGAGGATGGGCGGGAGGGACGCGAGTACCTAAATGTTTCCATCCGAACGAGTTGTATAAAGTTATAGAGTGGGTGTTACGTAAGCGTTCCGACAGTGCCGTAGTGTCGTCGTGAACGAAGTAGAAAAATAAATCGCAAAATGTGCGGGTCACGCGAAAGCCAGAAGTGGGCAGGGCAGGGACCGTGTGCCGCGGGGAAGGCGGGATGAGCCCCGCCGCGGGACGGGACCCGCTCCCTGCATGAGGGACAACGGCGGCAGCACCGGGACACAGCCGGCCTGTTCACACAGTAGGCAGGCAGCAGTATTTCTGCACAGTACGGGACCCAGACACAAGGGTAAAGCTGCATTTGTGTTTAAGGGTAAGTTGGAGACAAGTAAAAAGATGTCAAAGGAAATTGGTCTTTTAAGTGCCACAGCTGAAATAACATCGATGGGACTTTAGGTCATTTAGGTGTGCGCAAGAGGCACTCTGTAGGCCAGAGGTACAGCCAGCCAGCTGTAAGCTGATACAAAACTGTTTCACAGCAACAGGTTTTGACCAACAGGAAAAACCAAAGGCAGAAATGGTGTCAAAGCCAGCCAGCCCGGCCTAGATCCCTCCAAGTGCTTTCAGTCACAGGGCTACTCCGTTAATCAGAAGCAAGGCTACTTGAGTAACTAATCATACACAAAGGCCAGCAAGTGCAACAGATCTCATCTATTTGTTTGCCCATTTATCCCGGTAAAGAGCAACCCATATATTACAAATAATTTTAAAACTACCTCTAGAAGTATTTGTCAGGCAGCTTATATTTGTGGCATATTACTAGGAACAGACTTTTAGGAAGACACAGGTGTTTTGTTTTGGGGGGTATTTCCCCCTCTGCTCAGTTGTTTCTCAAGTAAGTAGCCTTGACACAACATTGACACTAACTCACCTCCCTTCTACCAAAGCTCTCAAGCCTAATAACTAGAGTGTCAGAATCCTTTTAAGGCCTTAAATTTAAGCAAATTGAAGGCCTCTTGTATCTCTTGAGTAAGAAAGCTCAAGCTTTGGTCAGTTTCAGGTCTTAGCAAACATAAACAGGACCTAAAGGGCTTGCAGAGGACCATCACTGCTTGTTTTAATTAAAGTTCCCTCCTATGCTTGAAGCAGAAGCAGCAATCCAATCTTAAATGGATTAAACAAAATTGTTTTCTTTAACTCTGGGCTTTGTTTTGTTGTTTAAGAATTAACCATAGTTCCTTTGCTTGAGAGATTTAAAAGCAGCAATGAAAATGGCTGTTCTGTTGCTTTCTGAAGCTTACTCTTAGCATTAATGGTATCTATGGAAATCTAAACCTGAAAAGACAACTCGGTAGTTTCCACAGCTCAGTTTTGTGACTCTACATGCAA
This sequence comes from Corvus brachyrhynchos, assembly GCF_000691975.1. Taxonomy (NCBI): domain Eukaryota; kingdom Metazoa; phylum Chordata; class Aves; order Passeriformes; family Corvidae; genus Corvus; species Corvus brachyrhynchos. The sequence continues at coordinate 5,748,369 of NW_008236767.1, forward strand.
GTCAAAATAAACTTGTTAAATTCAATGTGTTCACCGCAAATTATGAAGTTTTATAACTAGCACCCCCAGGATCCTTTGACTGTGACACATATGGAAAAAAAAAAAAAAGCCAAATAAGCTAAGTCAGTGTTGCACAGCAAGAACCAAGAATTGAAAGCTTGGTAATTTTCCCTAAACATCAATTTTAATGCAGGTACTTGTCTGTCTATAGACTAAGATTTCTGCCAAAGTTAAACCCCTAAATTATTAAAAATGTATTTTTCATAAAGTGCTGCACAACCATACCGTTGCCAGCCTCCAATGAAACCATGATGCCCATGTTTAATTTTCCTGGTATGTACAGATGACATATTCTTCCTTAAATATACAATCCTCACACAGCTCTCTGATTGTGGTTTCTGTTGTCCTTCACAAACGTCATCCCAGGGCTGTCTCTTGGCACGCATAAGAAAAGAAACAAGTGATGAAAATTTGTAAATCAACTTTATTCAACGATGACCATCATTTAGGCATCGGCAATAGTAACTTCAACTTCTACGCCTGGTTCAATGCTGATGGAAGTGATCTGCTTCACGATCTCAGAAGGGCTGTGCAAGTCAATGAGCCGCTTATGGATACGCATCTGGAAGCGATCCCAGGTCTTGGAACCCTCACCACAAGGCGTCTTCCTGGTAGTGATCCGCAGGGTCTGAAAAGTCAAACACGAGCTATTTAGCTGATGGACTGAGAGGAGTCATCTACAATCATATAAAAATATGATCACCTCTAAATACTGTATGGTACCTATGCCATTAGAAAGTTATCTATTAAGTTATAGTCTACTGATGTTAACATTCCTTCCCCACATATTTAATTTCATTAAAAAAAGAAGTTCATTATTAAAATAAACTGAACAGAAAAGCCCCTTCCACATTCAACATGTTTTGCACCTAGTTACTTTAGGTATCAAAGCAACTTGTGAAATCATCTTCTTCACTGGGTCACCCTCAGTTTAGTAGTACTTCTTTTCATCTCACCTTCTGTTCTTTAAAAAAAGATATTTTAAACACACAGTTGCAGAAAGAAAACCAACTTTTAAGACAGGAAAACAGCGTCAAGTACCTTGGTGGGCATGCGAACAGGTCCCTTCACCTTCAGGTTTTTTTCCTTAGCACCTCTGATCAGGTCAGCACAGACTGAAAAAAGACATGCAGTAGCTCAGGTTTGCAACTGTTTTACTTGCTTGATTTCTTAGGCAAGTATTTCAAACAAAATGTTGGCTCAGAATAGCGTATGAGTGATCACTGCCATTCATTTTAAGCATTATCCTCATAGCCAACCACGTACGACTGGAAGTGTTGTGGCATGATGAGCAAAATTATGTTCCAACAGTAAACAAAGCCATTACTACAACTCTATTTAAACTCTATTTAAGCTGTTATCTGCCTGAAGAGCCTGCAAACAGTATTTTTTATATGATTAAACAGCGGCAAAGCTAGTTCCTAAACCAGATTAAATAATTTCTTAAAGAATGTTAAACTAAATTCTTCATAACGCAAGTGACAAAATATTGAGAAACCAGTGCCTTTCAGTTCTTATACATTCAAACTGTCATAACTATTTCAAAATTCCCCACAAAAACTAAAGGGAAGAAACTGCACTCTTATACATTAGTCATTATGACATAGGTTTTCAGCATAATGCAAACCCCCAAAACACCAGCTGATTAAATTCAGATTAAATCTGAATTTATATTTCTGTGTATGAAGCACTTTTGGTTGACTTTGCCAGCCAAGGCACATACAAACAGGCAAACAGTAACATCTTTACTGGTTTCAATACATTGTATTTTGCAATGCAAACATGGCACCTATTATTCATTACTTGACAAGCTACCCAAGTAAACAGAAAAGTACTACTCACCCTTCTCCAGTGATTTTACATTGCGACTTGTCAAAGTTATTCTAATGCGATGAATCGCCACCTCTTGTTCCACAGGTGCTTTGCCAGTATCTTTAAATGCCTAAAATGTTGAAGTTACAAATATCAGACACTACAGTGAACACCAACCAGCACAATCCACAGCCTCTTAAAACCAGATTTCTAGAGTGTAAAGAACAATTTAGCTGTGGGACTGTATTAAACTACTGACTAGAAGAGATATCTGAAGGGCATGGTGGCATGGAAGAAAGAATGGGAAGAGAATGAAAGGGCAAAGTCCTAACTCTAAGGAAAAGCAAAATTTTAGTGTCTAACTGCATCTCACGGTGGGAAGCTGCAACACCCGGGTGTTCCCTGCTATGCCTATAGACAGCTGGCACAAACATTCCTTTTCCTCAAAAAAAAAAAAAAAAAAAAAAACAACCACATCAGTCTTCATGTATCTTAAACTTAGCCTGACTACAAATTAAGACTTGACCAACAAAACAGCCACAACTCACACCACAAGAACAGAAAGGGGCACCTGGCCAGAAAGAAATTCGGCCACTCAGGAAACTGATTTGAGGAGCTTAAGCGATTAAACACTTGCAACTAATGCGGCATTAACGTGCGCTAAACGAGCTGATGAAATAGGAGTAAAAATAAGGAAAAAGAAAGGTTTTAAGAAAAGAGGGATGAAATATACATATGTATGCCTCTATAAAATATAAATTGGGGGGGTGCTCAGAGGACGGAACCAGGCCCTTCTTGGTGGTGCCAACAAGTAAGACAGGAGACAACGGGCAGAAACTGATGCACCTGAACATAAAGAACTTCTTTACTGTGCGGCTGATTGAGCAGTGGAGCAGATTGCCCAGAGAGGCTGTGTGTGGCGTCTCCCTCACTGGAGATATTCAAGAGCCGTCTGGAGGCAATGCTGCGCCATGTGCTCTAGGATGACCCACTGCGGTCCCTTCCAACTTAAACTGTTCTGTGATTCCATGAAACATGGGATGTCACACTGACGATAAGGTGTTCCCTACCGCATTAATTGATCACATTCCCTTTACAAGGGCCGCCCTGTAAGGGACACGAGACCGGATCAGCACCGCCCACGCCGGGCTGCGGCCGCCTCCCCTCCGCATGCGGTTCTC
>NW_008236767.1:5752927-5761983 GCF_000691975.1 Corvus brachyrhynchos
GCACCTGCCATGCCCCCTTCCCTGGGCTTGGCCCGCCCTGTGGCGTACAGCTCCCTTCGCGCTTGGCTCCCGCGGTCTTCTCGGGCTCCTGGGTGCCTTTTCCGGGAGATTCCGACGTTCTGCTGGGGGAGGATCGGAATTTGGCTCACAAGAGAGGCTTTATCGCTTCCAGTGATAGCGATCTCGTTCCCGTCTGAGCCTTTGGGTCTTTTAGTCTTCATTCATTATCTTAAGCTGTGCCAGGGGAGGTGTATGTTGGACATTAGTAGGGGTTTATTCACAGAAAGGGTGGTTAGGCATTGGAGTGAGCTGCCCAGGGAGGTGGTGGGCACTGTCCCTGGGCGTGTTTAAGGAGAGACTGGATGTGCCATGGTCTAGTTGAACGTGGTGGTGTTCGGTCACAGGCTGGACTCGGTGCTCTCAGAGGTCTGTTCCAGCCCAAATGATTCTGTAAAGTGGAGATGCGAGAGCAGAAGTTTTAAGTAAAAGCGCTCGTTTCATTCATGCTTAAATTTAAGAACTTAAATGAATTTTATTCATGAGAGTTCCATTATTTGTTCGGGTTGGGCATTGGAGGCGTATTTTTTACTGAGAATGGTCTTTGATTTAGCCTGAACAGCAGTAACTGTTAGTCCCAAACCAAGTGTTTTGCTGAAAATATGTCTGTTTCAAGTTACATCACTGAAGAACCAGAGAAACATGTATTGAAATGATGGCCTATAGTAAGGTCACTATGACTATCTTTTAAAATTACTAATTCTAATTTGGAGTTCTGTCCAGGAGTCACAGACATGTATAATGTTAGCATAACTACTGCACCTCTGGAAGCTTAGTAGTTACTACAGTTATTCAAGAAAGCTTGTTTGGTGTTTTAGGATGAGCTTACGTTCAGCTATCACACTCTGCTTTAAAATATTTTTTTTTCCCTACTAGTTGCTTTAGTGGTCTTCATTTGGTCCTTAAACCTCATGTGATGGAGTTACCTTTTATATGCCAACTATTCCATAGTTTAGGCTTGTTTGCACTTGGATTATTTGTACTCTTTGAAATCTCTAATTTACTAATACCTTCTTTGAAAGTACTAGAGGCTGTATTTAGATAAAGCAGTTCGAAGAAACATGGATACAGAAGTTGCTGTTTCCTGAAATGCAGTGATGTCTTTTGCCAATGGAGATCAGTACTTAAAAAATCTGTTTTGATGATAGTCACAGTTCTCTGGTTTCTTCCTCCCTGCAATAAAAACATCGTTTGGTTTTGGTGGCTTGTTTTCTGAGCCTTTTAACAATTACATATATACTATTTTTGAACTTGTACACAAGGAACCCATGTTTATTCTGTTACCAGCTATTCCAGCTACTTCCTGAGGAAGTTTTCCATCTATAAGTGTTTTATATTCATCACTCTTAAATGCATGACCTCACACTGATCATGCTGAAGCACTTAGTTTTCCAGTAATCCAGATGGGTCCCAATCAGCAGCCCTGCTACACTATTTACTTAGAGCTTTTATGAATGTTCTTAGTAAACTTTATTTCCAGATAAAATACCAAGTACCTTGTTGCCAAGAACTAATTCCTGTGGGATTCAATTAGAAATATGTCTGACTGAGTCCTCAGTGGTGACACAGACCTGTAGCCTTAGTTTTAAGTTGCTTGCTATGAACTGTATGTGCACAGCTGTGCCAGTTTCTCCGTGTCCTTCTGAAAAAGTTGATGTGCCAATGTGGTATATCAACACTGTTCCTACTGTCTACCAAATAAATGCTGTAATTTCACAAAAAAAAAAAAAGTCATTCCGAAAAGATACATTTTCCATACATTTAAGCTGTTTAATTTAAGTACAATTTGCTCATTTATTTCTTGTTCCTATATGAAGAAGTTGGTTTGGGTTTGGTTTTTTTTTTCCTGGGGTTAAGGCGAGGTTGACCGTAAGTTCCTGAATTTGTTCCTTTCTTATTTTCTCAGTTATTGGCACTACCTCAGCTTTCTTTGAGATTTTTCTTTTTTTTTCCTGAGTTCCCCAGATTTCTCAGAGCTTATGGAAAATCCACATTAACGGCACACAAGTCTCCTTTGCCAGCTCTTAAAATTCTTGGATGCAGGCTATCTGGAGCTGCTGATTTAAAAACCGCCTCACTTCTGTTCCTATGTTTAAGGCTCCAGAGCTATTGTTGGAATTTTCTGATATATGTTGTTTTTCTCCACAAATGTGTTACAGAAATTTGCCTAAACTTTGTTTTCTCTGAAATACACTATATATTAAAAATGCTCCCTCTTGCCATTCATGTGAGTAAATAGCTGTTCTAAATACAACTTTTTGCTTATCTTCTGAGTTTTTTGTTATTCTTAACTTCTAATTCATATTTTATATTCTGCCTGGTTTTCCTTTGATTACATACTGCTTTTCATTTAGGTTTTTCTCCACAGACAATGCTAACTTTATTTAAGAGATTGTGATTCTGTGACTAAAAAGCCTGTGCTTTTTAGATGAAGCTTCCAGGAGTGTTTGCCTCATGTCAAATAATTAAGAAGATAACTTATTAAGAAGCAAGATGTGTTTTTAACATGCCTTGGTAGTCTGTAGCAAAAACAATACCTAATTTAGTGATTTATCATGCAGAATATCATTCCATGTGTATTCATGACACTTTCTGACTTTTATTTTGGTGTTTACAGATTACTGGGGATTTTTTTTCTCTCTTCCTTTGACTAGTTTGTCCTTCAGAAGAGTAGCTTCTGGCATGAGTCTACCTATGTGACAGAAGGAGCGTGTGCCCGTTGTCAATCAGATCTTCTGTAATAACTTAGTGAAATGAAGATTTGTGTTGTCTTCTGGTGAATGTTGAACCTTTCTCATGCACCTTTGACTGCGTCAAAGGACAGACATACTCCCCAGGCTTTGTAGCTTGGGTTGTGAACACCATTCAGTTCTTTGAGTAGATTTATTCTGCTTATATCACAGTGGTGGCCCGTGGATGGTTTTGGCAGGGCTCGCAGTAGCTTCCTTAAATCTGCTCTGTCATTTTTCATACTGATTATTTGATGTGGGCAGCTCCTTGGAAGCTGTCTTGGTTGTGCCAGCCTATAGACCTCAAGCATTTGCTTTCAGTGGTGATTAACATGTTCCTATTTACTTGTAAATCACTTCCTTCTCCGAGGTCACTGGGATCTGAACACACTTTTAAGGGTTTTGTTTGAGCTTCTGATCTTAAAATACCTGTGAAGCAGGATCGTACCTGAGGCTTCCAGGACGGTCATCGTTCATCAGGAGATGGTTGAGTCTCTAAACCAGTCAGGAGAAATCCGATGAAAGCTATTTTCAACCCTTTTAAGAAAGACTACAGCATCTCCTTGGTCTTAATTATAGGTATCTGCTGATCCTCTTGTGTTAAGTCTCTTGGTTGTATCATGTTGCAGAACTCTCATCCAAGTTCTTTGCTCAGCAGTTAGCTTTCTCTACAAGTGCCCCAGCTACTGAAACTTCAGAAAAAAAGCTGGAACTAAAAAATACCCCCTTTTAAAAGACTGATTTGTGTACATGGGTAGCTGCTAACTGGCAATGCTCTCTGCAGGTAGCAGGTGGACAGAATGCACAGCTGGAGTTCTCATATTGCACCTAGCCTGTCCATTTTACATTTTTCTAAATTTTCATGCCAATTCTAGTATAAAGCTCAGCATATAAAAATGCAACCACCCCTCAAAATATTAGGCTCTCTTTATCTTAAAAATTTCTCATGCAAGCATGGAAGACATGAACTAAGTCTGTAATTCAGAAAAAGAGCAACTGTGCTTTAATGGAGTCCTTTACTGTTGACAAATGTTGCTACAAATATTGATTGTTAGGAGATGTTTTCAAGTGGGCAACTTGAACTTTGTAGTTATCACCACAAGCTCTTTCTTTCTAAATACATACTTTATGCCTGGCAGATAATACACTTGGCTTCTAATGTCATTGATGTGGTTGAAGGAAAACTTCTCCCTTGTCAGCCTTGTTTTTACCTTGTTTTTCTGACACAGATCACTGTGACAAAAAATACAAAGCTGCTGATATGCTCCAGCATTTTTAATGACATGGAATCTGATACAACATTACAATATGTCTTAAAACACTCAGGGCTGAAATGGGATTGTCCATCTGGACAGCTTTCAGGAGGATATTTGAATTCATCCTGTTCTAGTTCAATCTTAATTTTTTTTTTTTTCTTTTCCAAATTGATGAATTATGTGTTCTCTGCTTTTCTGGAACAATGTTTGTTTTCTCTCCACTCCTTTCTCTGCTGATGTAATGCTTTTGTCAAATTCGTAATAATGAAAAAACCACTTTTTGCAGAGAGTAACTGTGCAGCTCACATAGTCTTGATAGCAACCGAGGTGGTTTATTGATTAGCAACATGTAATTTGCTGGTGATCAATGAGCTGTATATTGTGGATCGGTATCAGCAATACAGCAGAAATCACGATACTAGAGGCTTACAAACTGCTAGTAAGCACCCAGTGATTTCTTACTCCTGCATGTTCACAGATTTCTATATGCACTTCCACTCTCTCACAAGAAGTGTGGGTTACAAATACCCAGTCCCAGTTTTGGGAGCCTGTGCAGCCAATCCACATGCCAGGAAAAGTATACTCTGAATTCCTGTTTGCACTCCTGAGAGGTGGGTCCCTACTGCTCTGCCTGATCCTGTCAGTCCCCCCAGTCTGTACCAGCAGTGGGGTGGCAGCTACTTACCATGTCTGATGAGGAGGATCTTAGAAATATTAGCACCTACTGCTCTCCCACCCCAAGATTTCTTCTAATAATCACAAATTCTCATGCTGCTTTTCAAGCTAACTTTTTTTTTTCCTCAAAAGGCTCTTGTTAATCTAATTCCCTGGTTAGTGTTTAATCTGAGTGGTCCTTGTCTTAAGCAAGCTTTGTTATTGTTAATTTCCTCTTAGTATTATCATGTTTTGGGCAAACATCCTCTGTTGCTGACCCCGACAATCCTCTCAGAACATGCCAGTTTGGGTATTCTGTTCACACAGACTATTTATACTCACATTCCTACCCTATCATCTGTTGTTATCCAGGCCAGGTTACCAAGAGTGGGAGCATGTAATCCCTGTACAAAAAATCCCCAGCATTAGCCCAGTGAAAGCAGAACTAGTGGGCATACAAACAGAACTGTGGCATTTTTGCATCCAGTTTTCATTTTGGAAATCGCCTCAGAAGACTTCATGTGGAGAAAGGTTAATCAAGTACAAAAAATGAACTCTAAACTACACAAATCTCTCCAATCCAGATTTGGCCACTTGAGGCAGCACCACTTGGCACTGTTTGTTGTGATCTGTTTCACTTTGTAAAAATAGTTCAAGAAGACCGCAGTAGTTTGTACAACATGCTGAAAACTTGCACCTACTCAAATAATATCCATGGGACTCATTGAACAGAGCAAGCTGTTCTAACACCAGAACTGGAAATGGCTTCCAGGGCACGGGTTGTTTAGCTGCTCTTACCTTGCTGGCTTCTCTATGGGTGCTTTGTACTGGGAGTGTTTAGGAGCTAGTGGTATGTACTGGTGTGTACAAACTCTCACAATGCTGTGCTGTGAAAGACTTTGGAGTTGTTTTTCCTCCTCATATCTGCCTCATGCAAAGACTTCGTGGGAAGCTGCCAGCAGCAGGGTATTAGCATGGTTGGATGTCTGTCCTGGAGAGAAAAAAAAGTGTTTAATTTTACAGCAGTTCTGTTTGCCAGTATATGTAGTCCACATATATGTTTGCCTATGTGTTTCAGAGCCCACTGATCATGGTTTTTTCATCCAAAGACCAGTTTAATCTAGTATAATTCTTTGGCGAGACAGAGTAGTAGGGAATTGTTTCACGGTGCTTGTGCTGCCTCTCTGTCATGGAACAGGGATAATTTAAGGAATGGTTCTGGCCTCACACTGCCTTATGCCTAGAGGAAAAATTTCTCTTGATATGGAATGCATCACTTCATCATGTTTAGGTTTTTTATTCCTGAAAAATTTTTCCTCATCTCTTCAGGATTGGTGTCCTTTTGTGATATTCTTGATCCAATTGGTTTTCAGATGGTGAATGTTTGCAAGCACAAAATTCAGCAAATGCTTGCCACAGATGATGAGGAGACTTAAAGCAAGGGGTGATTTCCACCTTGATGTTACAGGACTATTAGAGCCGGATATTAGTTGCAACTTGCAGTTTTATTTAGATTACATCCAGGTGTTAGCCTTCTGTGGGACTTGAAGTGCCCTTCCTGACCCTGGCATCTGTAAAGGAAGATTAAAGCCAATTCAGCAATGCTTCTCCTGTTGTGACCTGACCCTCTGTGAACTAGCCAAGCTAAGTTACTCAAAACCTGACAGAAATAGGAATAGCAACATAGAACTTAGGACCTGGAACTAAAGGAGGATACTGTGGTGTTAAAGATGTGCTTTAGAAATTAGTAGCCTCTGAGGAAATCATCATGCTGTGATTGCTCAGAACAGCTGGTTGGATCCACAGCATACCATGAAAGTGATCCAAGAGGCACCAAGTATGAAGAAGTTTTGGTTTCAAAGGCTTTACTAACTTCTCCATGAAGTTAATGTGGCAAAGTGGCAGCTGCAGTTTACTGCATGGAGGTTATGAGGCTGCAGCAGCAGGGCAGGAACAACAACCGTAGAGTTTGTAATATCATTCATAGAAGACCCAGAAGTTTTGTTCAAGAGAACATCTTACTAGGAGCTTACAGGAAGTCTATTGAACTTAGCTTTCACCTAAATAAATGACAGAAGTTCCTACTTTACAAAAAGTTCCTACTTCATGAAAATGGGGCTTGTGCATGGCCTTTCACACCAGTCTACAAAATGTGGTTGTAAATGTGAAATATAGTTTGCTATATTTTTCCCCTAGGAAATGATATAAAACAGGAAAGTCTTTTTCCCCTCCAGCTGTTGGGGAAGATGAAACAGGAAATCCTTATAAATATGATTGCCTGACAAAAGATTTTGGGAATATGAAAAATACAAGCGACATCGAAATGAAAGCCGCTTTTGAAATACCAAGTCTTAGTTACTGAACAACTGGAAAACAATGGTATGGCCGACTGAAGGTAATCCCCTCTTGATTGAACAATACCCTCTGCTTGCAGGCAGGTCCAAGGGTCAGAGCAGACCCTACTAGCTCAGCAGAAGGGGTCCAAAGAGTAGTTTTTAGGAGTTAAGATGTAACACTCTATGGTAATATAAGAACTCTTATAGGCTGTATGTAAATGCTATAGGATTTGTATCTTGTATTAGATTGGTTAGTGACAATTAGAATATTCAGTATAGAAGATGATTTATTGTATTGTAACCAGGACTTCAGTATTCCACTCTTACACACTCTCAACTCTCACTCTCTCTCTTACTCTTACACATTCTTACTCTCTCTTCACACACACTTCTTCACTCTTATTCCTCTCTCTCTCTTACCCGCTTACTCTCTTGCTCTCTTGGGCCTGCTCAGAGCTGCCAGCTGCAGCTCTAAGCAGTGCCCCTATACCCACGCCCTTTGCAATAAACCGCATGTTCCAAGATCTGACTATAGCGATCTCTCGTCACCGTCCGTCCCGACCGTCTGACCCACACCAAAGTACCCGCATCCAGCAGTCACTTAAATAACGTAAGAGCAACTCTATGTAAAATGTGCACACGATTGCACATCCAACATTCCAGCCTCTGTGCACAGTGAAATCCCCAGCAACAGGTTTGCCAGATGCAAATCAAGGGAAGCAGTATAATCTACAGGTTTAAAACTGAGGAAAAGGTAATATTAGCATTTGCAAGGGTTGTGGTCAAGCATTCAATTTTTCAGGCAAATAAAACTAAGTATTGTGGTAAACATAGAAGGTGGGTTTGAGTATGGTACTCATGCACCCTGAAAAAAATCCCAGCAATATTAATGCTTGTCATTTTTTCAGCACTATGACCTCATGGTTTTTGTTTATGTACAGAACACATTTAAAAATATTCTTTCAATAATTGTGACTATTGGAAGTTGTTTGTGAGAGCACCCAGCAGGCACTTCATCCTACCAAAAGCCCCTTACCACACTGCCACAGGTGCATTTCCTTTCTGAGTCCCTTACCTGTTCAGAGGAATAACTGATTGTCATACACTCTTGTGAAATGTTCCTGGTGTGAGGTAGAGCCAATCCCTTTGTTCCAGCAGGAACAAATGCTTATGCTAATAGTAGGAATTGTTTCTCATTTTTCCTGGGGAAAAAAAAAGACCAAGCCAGCAGCACACCTTTGATACAGAAAATTGAGCTTTTCCCTCTTAAAATCTTACGTATATAAAGGAAATTTCTTTTCCAGTGAAGAATCTACCATTACCTGTGTGCTAGCATACATTGCTAAGTCATTGGTGCCACTTAAATGTAGCACTAACTAATCATAATTAGTAATAGCGCAATCATAAAGAAAAGAAAGAAAGAAAACCACTCTCAGGCAGTTTGGGCACTGGTAATGTTTTGCAGAGCATTTAAAATTAGACAGGTTTTCATTTTCAAGACCAGTTGGGGTTTTGGGGGGTTGGGGCTGGGAGAGGAAGGCTATGCTTCTTTTAACTAACCAATTAATTAACTAATGAATGATTAACTACTCTGACCTGGTGGCAATGGGTGACCACTCTGAACTGAATCAGTGACTTTATCTAATTTTAAGCACTAGTTCAAGACCTTAGTTTAAGTCATATAGTGACAGTCCAGTGGGCAGGTATCTCCAACATACAACAGAGAAAGCCACCTGCCAGCATAAACTTATTTTTCAGTGAGACTTTCACTGATTGAAAGGGTTGTAGCAAAATAGGTTTGGATTTTGGGGTGCTTCCTCTCTCCCTGTCTCTGGCTTGTCTTCTTGCCTCCTCCAGCCTCCTCCCTTGTCTCCCTGGGCAAATGGCACTTTTGCTATGATTGGTCAGATAGTACTGATTTTCATGATCAGGATGCTTTTTCAAATGCTGTTTGCAATTCAATATACAACTTTTTAAACAAACTATGCAACCATGAAAACGTTTTAAAAAATGTAATGATATTT
>NW_008236767.1:5762004-5788204 GCF_000691975.1 Corvus brachyrhynchos
GCAGGAATGATTTATTAAACTTTAAGAATATCTATTTTCCCCCTTTCAATCAGAAAACATTTAATAGCAATTATTTCACTCCCAAAAGCTGTACAAAGATTGACAACTTTAAGGGAGGTCTGGAGTTCTGTCACTTTCTTGACAAAGAAAAATCAGTGTGACATTCATCTATTGGCATGTTAGTGCAGTGATACATTCCTTCAAAAGCTTTGCATGTTGCTTTTGTGTTATCTGTAAAGAATTTTATTGGAACTGTTGGATTAGAGAAAAACAAGAATGTGGAAAAGGTGTATGGTATCTCTCTAAACTTACTGTATTATGTAATGTATACTATTAACTACTATTTAAAGAAATCTAGCCTCCCCAGCCTATCTGTTCCCTTATCACATTCAGCTTTCTTACAATCTCTGTTCAGGTGCAACTTTCTGTACTTGTCTCTGGGACCAGCTTCATTTGTCCCAGGTCTGAATCAAAACCCTTTCACCATTCTCAAGTGGTCAAGAAAAATACATGGCTGGAAAATAAAACTGATTTTTCTTCTGCCCTTTTTGGGGAGTGACTTAAAAAGAACTGCGCATTTACATTTCCAATTTGCAGCCTACTTTGCTCTTTGTAGCCTGGCACATGTGCAGTAGAATATTTATTAAGTTATGAATTACCCTATTATCCCAGGTGCCCTGCAAAGGCAAATGCAATCACCTCCCTGCTCTGCTGAACACTTGAGCTATTGAACTTCAGGCTGGGTCAACAGCAGAACTCAGCTCGTAGAAGTCCAGGGGTGGATGGTGGTGCCTCTACCATCAAATTGTCCCGTGGCATCCTTAGCTATTGGCAGACTGGGATAGATGCCAGTAGACTTTTTTTTTGTTCCATTTGCCTTCTTTAACTGGTTTTAAGGATTTTCATTTGACAGGCAGACAAATATTTGGCAGCTGGCTTAACTGAAGCATAGAAAGACGTTCTTTGAGTGCTGCATGAAGGTATTTGCAGCAGATAAATAGCTAGAACAAAGTAAAAGTAAAATATTCCAAGTACAGTTAAGTTAAAAAATAACCATTCATTTCCTATCCCAATTTTCATCTTTGTTCTAGCAGATGGATTTATGAACACAGATGCTAACACTGCAAAAATGGAAACACAAGTCGAATAGTAAGCATCCATTTAAGTCCCATTGAATTTACAAATATTTGTGATATATTGTGTAAAACAGTTTTTGTTTGTTTTCTTTGCTGTGGTATATCTTACAACAGAATACAGAAGCAACCCATACATCTTCAGATTTATGTTTTCATACTTCCCATCATACCTTCTGAACTGAGGATGTGCCCACTTCCAAGTTATATAGTATTTATATTGTTTGAAAATAGTGATGTTACCACTTTCCTTCTGGGTTGAGATAAAGCATAATACAAAAAAAAAAAAAAAAAAAAAAAAAAAGGAGCAAACAACAGAACAAGCCAGATAAAGAGCACAGCATCAGAATTGTAGCTTGTGCTAACTTCTTTTAAAACTTACTATGAAATGTCTTTTGATATTTCTACTTGGGATCCAAAGACACTAAACCCTCAGTAATAGCTACAGTAAGGGAAGATTAATACAGAATTATAAACTTCTATGCTTTTCCTTTTCCTTCTTATTCTTCCTAGAAGCTGTTTATTACAATTGCATAGTTCCCATGCTTATAGCCATCTTTTCTTGTCTTTCTTGTAATCACTTGACTGCTAAAATAATTGTTGCACTTTACAGAACTCAGGATAGCATGCAGAAGTTGCTTTTCATTGTAAGGCATGAAAAAAAAATCATTTTTACCTAAGACCATTCCGGCACTAATTAGTATTGGCTCTTACCTGGGGATTCAATTAAAATGATATAAAATCTCTTAAGTGCATGCTGTCAAGTTTTACACATGTGCCCATTTGAGGAAGAAGAGGACATGTGTCAGGGGATGTTGGGATGGTGAATGCCGTTCATTATCAAATAAAAGACAAAAAGGCCAGAATTAGAACTTTTAATTCATGCTTTCCCTTAGTGGACAATACTCTCCATATAACCAAGAAAGCACAAAATACAACATTCTGCTATGGTTAATATGTCCAGGGCTACTGCTGTTGATTACTACTCATGAGAATGCAAGCACTTTACAGTATCTTCTTTATATGTACTTTCCAAAATTAGTAAATGCAAGCAGGTTTGGTAGTTAGGTAGTGGGAGATTAATGAGAAAGAGCTGAAGTTTCCATGCAGGCTGTGGTTACCACAGGCTGCTGTGAGGCAGGAGCTAACCCCCCCAGTTTTGAATAGCTAGCTCTCAGTGCTACAGAGCTGGAAGTTTGAAAGGCAGCTTGTGCTATTTAGGGACAGAGAACATAAAACAAAAAGCAGCTCGCATTGAGAAACTGGCTGCAGTGACATGGCATCCCAGGGTCCCAGAAACAGCACTTAGGTTGCTGCTATCAAAAACAAACAAACAAACAAAGCTAAACACCAGAATAGTTGAGTTTCCAAGGAAAATAATTATATCAAGCTGTGGAACTCGGTTCATAGTAAGACACGAGAGATCTGACCTTTACATTTACCAGCTGGGAGAAATGAGGCTTAGTTCCTTCCTCAGACCATAGTTAAGATGTGTGGTGACTCTTATTTGAGGAGGTACACTCTTACTTGATGTTGTTAGCATCAGATAACCCATGCCTTGAACAGAGCATACCTGGCCAGCAAAGACATTCCTATAGCACCATTCCCAGACTGGCACTGATGCTGCATCATCTGAATCTGTGCAATACTGCAATAGATCTTCTGTTTAGGCTGATCAAGCTACTGGCAATCAGTTCCAGAAACAAAGAGAATAAATAAACTAGATATGACTAGCCCTTAAGGTTTATAACTTATAACCACATCTTGCTAACCATCTGGAACTGTGCTGCGTACATATGTGTGGGGAAGGAGAGATAAAGGACAAAACCAGTTTATAGAAAGGGAAAAATTTGGATGAACAGAATCCCCTTAGAGCTATGACACAATTGTCTGCAACTGCTCTACTGGCATCAGGTGCCTTCTACTAACACTTTATTCGGAGGTATGCAAGTATGACAAAGTTAAGAGCAATGTGCAGCTGCACTCATTAGCTCATTCCAGCTTTAGAAGAAGGAAGGAATCTTTTAAAAACCTGAAGCTGGGTCCAGATGATGAAAACAGAAAGGATAAAAGGCTGGTGGATTACACAGAAAGACAGGAAAAAGAAACTTCAAGGAACTAACATAAACTCCATAATTCTTCATTTTCCGAATATCAAGAACAAGAAATCTGTCAAGACTCTCTGGAAGATCTATTGGTGTCAGGTTTTTAAAAGAAAAACAAAACAAAATAAACAAAAAAAACCCAAAACCAAAATCAAGACTACCCCACCTAAACATTTTAACCTGTTTCCCCCCCAAGACAACAAAGCCATTGCAAAGAATCAGGGTGATCCTTGCATGTACGTTGTCCCTGAAGGAAACACAAAATAGGCTCAAGCTAGAAGGATTTTTGTAGAACTCAGGAGTTGTCTGAAATTCAAGCATCGATGAAAGTTATTATAATTGCAGAACTTCCATGGTTAGAAGTGACCTCTGGAGGCTGTCTAGTCCAACTCCCTCTTCAGAGCAGGGTCAACTAGAGCAGCTTGTTCAGTACCATGTCCAGTTGGGTTCTGAGTATCTCCAAGGATGAAGGCTTCCTAACCCTTCTGAACAACCTGCTCCAGTTTTGACCATCATCACAATAAAAATGTTTTCTCTTGCACTTAAATGGGATTTCCTGTCTTTCTGTTTGTGTCCATTACATCTTGTCCTGTCACCGAGCAACACTGAGAAGAGACTGGCTCCATATTTACTGCCTCCCATCAGTATTTCTACAAACTGGTAAGATCCTCCTGAGTCTTCTTTTTCCAGGCTGAACAGTTCCATCTCTCATCCTCTCCTCACACGCAGAGATTCCAATCCTGTGATCAACTTAATGGCCCTTTGCCGCACTCCTGGTCCAGTACATCCATGACTTTCTTGTTCCGGCAGAGTCCTGAGCCGACCACAGAGCCCCAGCTGTGTCTCACCCGGGCTGAGTGAGCACCGGGGAATAACCTCAGCTAGCGGCGCTCTGGCAGAGCTGGCAGCAGTCTTTGCAGCGCACCCCAGATGCTGTTGGCCTCCTTTGCCGCAAGGGTGCATTGCGTGCTCATGTTCCACTCGGTGTCTGCCCGCAGCTCCAGGTCCCTCCTGCAGAGCTGCTTCCCAAGCGCTTGGCCCCGAGTGCGGGCTGGCGCAGGGGTTATCCACCGCCACGGGCCCGACCCCGGCGCTCCCCCCCCTGCGGGCCTGGCAGCAGTCTTTGCAGCGCACCCCAGATGCTGTTGGCCTCCTTTGCCGCAAGGGTGCATTGCGTGCTCATGTTCCACTCGGTGTCTGCCCGCAGCTCCAGGTCCCTCCTGCAGAGCTGCTTCCCAAGCGCTTGGCCCCGAGTGCGGGCTGGCGCAGGGGTTATCCACCGCCACGGGCCCGACCCTGCCGTTCCCTCACTGCGGGGCAGCAGCAGATTTCTCTTGGTAACTCTCTCTGAACACCAGCACAACCACCCAAGATATCCACTGCTCCACCCAATTCTGTATCACCTGCACACTTGCAGAGGGTGCTCCATCCCATCACCCAAGCCTTTAACAGAGATGTTAGCCTGCCCTGGGCCCAGTGTCGATCTCTGGGGTACAACACTAATGAGTGGTCTCCCACTGGACTTCATGTCACTGATCACAACCCTTTGAGCCCGGTGGCTCAGCTAATTTTCAGTTTCCACTATTTAGCCAGTACTTCATCAGTTTCTCTATGACGATGTAATGGGAAACAGTGCTAAAAACCTCCCTAAGGTCAGCAACCACCACTGCCCTCCAGCAGCCAGTAATCTCACTGCAAAAGGCTACTAAGCTGGTCAAGCATGATTTCCTCTTCATAAATCCCTGATGACTACTCCTAATCACCTTTTTTCTTCACATATTTGGCAATGATTTCCAGAGTTATTTGTTCCACCAATTTTCCCGGGATTTAGATGAGGTTGACTGGCTTTAAGTTTTCCAGATCCTCCTTCTTGGCCATCTTGCAAACAGGAGTTAGATTTGTTTTCTTTCAGACCTCAGAATTCTCTCCTGAGCACCATGACCTTCCAGAGATAGCCAAAAGTTACCTGGCAATGACATTGGCAAGCTCTGTCAGCATTTGTGAATGCACCCCTTCAGGTCCTACGAAATTCTGTACATCTTATTTGCTTCAATGTTCCCTAACCTGATCATTCCTTACCAACAGTAAATCTTCCTTGCTCCAAACCCCACACTGGTCTCTCAACTCCTGCATATTTATTATTTATGTTTGTGTGTAATCAGGAGCTCCTTGCTTATCCTTGGAGGCATCCTGTCACCTTTACCTGATTTCCTGCTCATGGGGATGGATCAATCTTGAGCTTGGAGAAGGCAATCCTTGAAAATCAACCAGGTGTCCTTGGCCCTTCTTCTCTCCGGGATTGTATCCCAGGGAAGTCTTTAAAAAATAAATTTCCTAATTACATGATTGTCAGCTGTACAAGATACATCAGCAGATTCTACAGTAAAGGAAATAACAGACACATAGACATGATTTGTTTAGAAAGAGCCAATATTGCTTTGGTTGGAAGAATTGCACTTCCAACACAATTGTGTTGGAATTCTTTAGGAACACTGACAGCATGTAGATAAGGCACTGATTGATATGTTCCCTTAGGGTTTCCAAAGGTATTTGAAAAATCCTTCACTGCAAACTTTTGAAAGGTGGTGAGCAGCCACATTTAGGAGAGAAAACATGGGGCTGGGTAAGTCAAAAGCTAGGCACAGGGGCTAAAACTGTCCATTTTCTCAGCAGGAGAAAATGCCCACTGGTGTTTCAGGGGATCCTCTGCTGCCCAGCACATCCACAAGTGAAGTGCAAGACGGGGAGCCAGAAGATAAACAAATTTGCTGACAGCGGAGTTATTTAATTGCAAGGGCCAACTACAAATTGGCAGAACGAAACTCAAGGTATATTAGTGTATAGTGAGGCAAACAGACAAAATTATCATCCTCACATAGAACCAAGGATTCTAAACTGTTAGGCTTGAGATATTTCTTGATTAGTGTTAAGTTAGAGCTCATTAGAAATCGAAAAACAAAACAAAACAAACCTTAGAAGTTGATTAAAAAATAGAGACCATCATTATGGCAGCAGAGTATGGTGTGCCTACACCTTGAGTGCTGTGCAGAGTTCTCTCTCACACTATCAAAAGAGAACCCCATAAAACTGACAGAAACATCTGCAGAGCTGATTATACTTCAAGAGCAGATCTGGGCCATTCAGTATCCTTCTGTCAAGTACAACAGAGAATTTGAAGAGTGCTTGATTTTTCACAGAGACTCAAGTAGCACTTGTTGATGCTAAAGTATCGTTAAGCAAAAAATCACAGGTTTCTAGCAGTATAAGCAACAAGCTTCCTAGACTGGCAAAATAAATGCAACACATCAGCATTTAGGAGCTAGTAATGAAAATTAATTCCATTTTTTATTCTTTTGAAAACCACAAACATTTTTATTTAAGGCTTGAAGTTAAGGTGAGGCATGTCAATGGCTTTATCTATAATTTTATCTTACATGCCCTCAGCTAATCATTTCAAAAGGTAACTGACTTACTATGATAACTTCTATAAAACAACTTCTTTATTAAGTTATGCAACACACTCTCACACACACAAAAAGTTCTGGTTCTATAGCATAATTATTTTGACAGAGAAACACAGGAAATATTTTCCAGAATTTACTTTAAGTTTTTTTATTCCAGCCAGCCTTTTATATTTCCACTTAAGGCAGACAGAAGACCAAGAAATAGTTAAGCTTAGATATCCTTTATAAACCATTAATTTCAATTACCAACCCAAATACCATAAAGACCTACAGAATCATCTCAAATTCACATAGTTGCTCATTTCCAGGATTTCACGGGGCTAGCAACAGATGTGTGTCAGAAATCAGGAAACTGGCTCAATTCCTTCGGGATTTTTTTTTCCAGAATGGAAGCAAGGGGGAGGAAGGGTAAAGAAGAAAAACAATTTGACTGAAACATCACTCTTTCTCCTGTCTTAAAAAGAAGCAGAGGCTTTGAGCAGAATGGCAATATCAGCTACAGCAGGCAGCTCCAGATAAGGGCTCAGATGTACAATTACCAGTTCTGATAAATCAGGGATCAGAGCTTTTTGTCTTTAGCATTGCCTACAGCACTTCCTTTCCCAGACACACTACAACCAGATTAGAAAAGACAGTAGACAAGACATAAGCAGTGCAGAGGACAGTTCAATAGTGTATGCTTTGGGCACCAGCAGAGGAACATTATTACTGCTGTAAGCAAAGTTCCTTTTCAGTACTTCCAGTATCTTGTCCAATCCTGACCTGTGCATTATGAAGCACAAATAATCCTCCCTTTACCATTCTTTTCCCTCCTTTTTTAAAACTCTATTCTTCACAAAATGTTCTTACAATATTTCAGAATTTACAATGTTCCAACTAGCAAGTTGCTATTAACACACCTGGTAGCAGGGAAGTCTTATAAAAAGGACAGGTTGTTAATGCATCTTCTTACTCTTAGTAGCCTTAGACTGACAAAAAGGTTCTTTATTTCAAGGAGTATGTGAGTAGTTCGCATTTTCCATATCAGAAGCAGCATACTTACTGAAATTAAGTACATCTAGGAACAGGTTAAATAGAACACTGACACTCTGTATTTATTTTTCTGCATTCATTGATTGTGATACATACTCATTCCTTGGTAAATGAAGAGGAAAAGCTCAAATGCACTACCCTAGCTGATACAAAGAACAACTCATATCTGACATTTTGAAAATACCAAAAGCTATTACATATAAAGAACCATCCAAAAGCAGAACCTTCATTTGTACTTCACTTATGTACAACCAACAGCTATTCTGCACATCACATTTCCCAGTCAGCAAGGCAGCACACAACACATCAACCAGAAAAAGTCATGTCTGCCAACATCTTGATCTTTGCCTCTATCCCCTTCCAGGGTAAAACCCCAGTTTCATTAAATCACTACTTTTAATTTTCTTATATCAAAACAGTTTGGGTTTGGGGTTTTTTTTTTAAGCATAGAAAACAGCAACAAAGCCTTTAGCTCACACAGGGGCTAAATTAATTATGCTCAGAGGAAGGGTGGAGGGAAAGAAAAGTCGACAAAAGAAATATAAAGAGTCCTGAGTTTTCCTAGAGGCTCTGCTTGAGGGCCCTGAGGCTGGGAAGCAGCTGGTCTGCACTCAGGAGCGTCCGGCCCGCTGGGGACTCGTGGAACACCTCGGCAGCCAGCGAAGGGCGCAAGTTGTAGGCGACCACGGCATAGAGCACGTGCTGCCGCTCTCCCAGGTACGGCTGGTCCCCCCTGACAATCTGCCACAGGGTGATGGCAAACGAGTAGATGTCTGCTTTGTCAGTGACCCTCTCCCCCTTGAGGAGCTCAGGGGCACGGTGGGTGTATGTGCCCCCTTGCTGGCAAACATGGGGGCTCTGGGACAAGCCCTTCTCCAGTTTCTGGGAGCACCCAAAGTCTCCAATCTTGCACACTCCCTGCTCAGTGATGAAAACATTTGCAGGCTTCAGGTCCAAGTGCACAATGTCCTGGGAGTGCAGAAAGGCTAAGCCTGTCATGATGTCACAAGAATAGCACACAGTCTCTTCCATGCTCAAGGCCTTCCTTCCACATCCTCCTTCATCATCCTCCTCCTGTCTCCATGCATCCCTAGTGCCATAAATTACATGGTGCAGGGTGATGTTACCCACATACTCCATGATTATGGTGCCCAGGCTGTTCTCGCTGGCTGGGGCACACGTGCTGGCAGCCACCACACGTACCACATTATCGTGCTGGAGCTGGGCCACATTCAGCTCAGCCCAGAAGCTCTGCCGTGATGCCAGCCGGTTTTTGCTGCTCTTCTTCACCTGCTTCACTGCCACAGTTGCACCATGGTAGGTGGCTTTGTAGACAGAGCCAAAGCCCCCAGATCCTAAGGGCTGCAGGAGGCAGAGCTGCTCCCAGTCAATGGAGCACCAAGACAGGCGTGGAGGCAAGCAACGAGTCCTGGTTGAAGGAGCTCCCCCCAAAAAGCTTCTGCTGTCTTTGCCAGGGATAACTAAAGGGCTACTGCAGGGGCGCAAATCCGAAGAGGGGGAATACTCAAAAGAAAGAAAACAATTAAGAGGAATAGGTGATGGCATAATATGAAGGAAAAAACAACAGGCAGTTACTAAGACAGAAGACTGGAAAGCTTCCCTGACAGAAAAGACTCTAACCTGCCTTCCAAAGCCTTTTATCCTCCCTTCACAATTCTCCCTCCCTCCCTCAAATAAACTGCATCTGTCACAACTGTCAGAACCAAATCAGGTTCACCTGGAAACATTCTTCTCCAGCCCTGAAGCAAACCTCTAGAAAGTCAAGGCAAATGGATTTAAAGCTAAAAAACTATTAACTCGTAAGTATTTCACATCATTTCTAATCTCAAAAAAAATATGTTCTGCCCATTGAATGCCTCTAGCAAAATGCCCCAGGAGTAAATAAAGCAGTGACTGGTGAATGCATTTCACCATGGCTCCAGGCAGGAATGATCAGCATCAGGTGCATTAAAGAGCTCAAAGACTTTGTCAGTGGAAGCAGCTGAAGTGGTGAGTACTGACCTTTGATGATGCTATGGCACGCATAAATATAAAAAAAGTGTGTTTGTAGGAAGCTACCACTTAAACATGACTGGGACCAGGGGACTGCTTTGGGTGCTTGGCTTTGCCCACGCAGGACCGCAACCTTAACAGCAGCATAAAACAAGTGATTGTTCTGTATCATCTTTTGGATATAGTAACTAGAATTACACATAAGTATTTGGTCATCTTCCCATCACACTCCATGCAGTTACTACAGGTGTGTATTTTATTTCTGGATCCTTCTTAGAAAAATTATTGCTGAATTTACAGAGCTGTTCTGGAAGAAATCAAACAAAGATAATTTTGTTTTAGTGGTCTCAGTGTTTTTTCAAAGGGCTTTATTGAGTTTTGACCCTTTCACGTATTTGCAGTGCTCATGCCAACTGCCATAGTGTTTGGTACCTGCTGTACTGCCCAGATAGCAGAGCACCCTTATGGGACCTATACAGTTAAGGACTTTTGAATATTCCAGTACCTTTCTATACGTGTTGACAAATATCTTGGAAAGCTTGGTCCCTGTTTCCCACCTCCCCACTCTTCAGAACCTTCTTCTGGATGTCGGATTTTTCAGTACAGATTCTGCCATGGGACTTCAGACTGATGGTGCCTCTTTCTGCAGAGTTTACCTCTGGGCAGCACCAGCTCTGCAGACAGTTCCTGTGGAGTTTTCCCGGTGTTTTCATTTTTGGTGGTTTGTTTTGTTTTGTTTTGTTTTGTGTTTGGTTTGTTTTTTGTTTTTTTTTTATTCTCCGGATGAGTAAAATGCAGCACAGGCTGCTGAGGGGGGGGTTTTCAAGGGTACCCAGACCCTGAGCAAACAGAACTGGAGTGTTCTCCATCTCGAGATGCGCTCAGTTGTTCACCTTAACACACAAACCTGATGTCCCAAAGTCATCTTCTGACCCTCCTTGAACTCTAGATCAGCTCGACCAAAGGGTCTCAAAGACATCACTCTGTAGTGAATCAGTGATGGAGATCTTCCCCAGAACTGAGATTTATCAACAGAAATTTGCCACAGCAATTCACAGGGAAGCAAACTTGGACCACAGATGAATGAGAATGGAGAGTTTGGGTTCTCACCTGGCAGTGTGAAACAGACATGTTGGGGAAGATCTCGATAAATAGGTGCTAAGAGGAGTTGTTAACAAGTGAGGGCGCAAAGGCTAAGGGATGCCAGGAGACCGCGCAGTGGCCGTGGGTGGGACAGTTCCTGCAGATGGGACTGCCTGGCAACACAAGGCTCCTCCTTCCTGGCCCCTCCCAGAAGGGACTCTGGCAGTGCAAGAGGCCCTGGACCCCCAGGTGCTGCCGCGCCCTGTGACCTCTCCGTTGTACAGCACGAGCCAGCCGAGTAATATCCCATTGCTACCCCTGCTTCGGCTCACCATCAGTTACACAGGGATGTTCTGGGGGTGGGGGGAGGACCAGAAGGTCTTTAGTGTAGTTTTAAATACGCAGTGAAATAAGCAATGGAGACAGCAGGTATTTACTTTCCTTTCTTGAGCAGCACTACAATTTTATGCTTGTACATAGAAGTCTTCATTTCCAATATTTGCAGAGAACGTCTTCTAGGCAGGTGAGATGTGATGGAAATTAAAAGCTGCAGAAAGCGGAAGAAGCTACATGGGAGAGCAAAAAGATTTTATGCCTGTTTTCTAAGAGCTCTTTAGGGCTCCAATTCTTCGGTGGGCTTCTGTGCCATACAGCATATAAAAGCACCAGAAAGACATTTCTGCTCTGAATTCTCCAAGCCATTTTCACCAGGTTAGGGCGGCAGTGAAGTTCAAAGGCAAAGCTGGGTGTGGAGAGGCATAGGTAGAAAGATGTGTGGATGAAGAGACTGAGAGCGGACCTGTTAAGCTGACAACTACAGCAGCACATCTGATGTTTGTGAATGCTATAAACAGCAGCAAAATCTATGCTCATGAAACAGACAGGATTACAGCTGCTTCCAAATTTCTTTGATTGAAGTCTCATTCAAAAGGATATATCAGACATTCCATATCATTATTTCCAAACTCCATGTCCACTTCTGTCAGTTGTCCTTTTGTTACCTTTTCAGGTAATTTTCTTGTTGCCCTTTTCTGTCAGAAACCTTTCTCTTTTGCCTTGCCATGGTAGACATTGTTATATTGTTCTTGGGGAATACACTGAAATTTCTGAACAGGAAGAGGGGCATTCTTTGGGATCTAAAGTGCCTCAATGTAACTTAGTGTTCTGCCTCAAGCTTACTGCTGAAGACCAAAGCAAGAGAACGTCCAGAGTCTTTCGAAGTGAACAAGATTAAATCAGATTTAAATTCAAGCAGGCTTTTACTCTTAATAAATATTATTTTCCTGTAATCCATTGGTGATTTGGCCCAGTGACTTCCCAGCAGCCACAAGCACTGTAGGACATCCTTGCTAAGTTTCACAGCCCTGTTTAGCTCTGGCATTACTGCAGGCTGGGGTAGGTCCCTGGTGAGGCTGGGGAGCCACCTGCAGAGGAGAGCAGGGCTGCTGGGGACAAGCTGCCCCTTGCCTCCCGGCCACCCTTCCCCAGAACAACCCTCAGCAGCCTCCAACCACACTGTTCCCATTGCACTGCCTTTTCCATGAGGGAAAAGGAAGCTGTAGGAGCCAGAAGTCATCAGCACAGAATGCAATAGGAACTTGGGACAATGACAGGAGGGAAGCACAGTCTGTGTCCTGTGGGCTGCAATATGTCACAGCTACAATAAACTGCAAGCAGCAATGGGTTTGTTCCAAGCTTGTGTGTTGTATTTGTGCAAGTAAAACATACCTGTGCATCCAATGCTGCACCAGCTGCCCAACCTAATCTGTGCTTCTGGATGAGAAGGAGTACAGAATCTCGCTCACTTCCCCATTCATATTTCACTTGCATATCAGGAATACAGAAACTCTTTGTTTGCCACTGTTGTTAGTTACTACTGCTGTTTGTTTGGTCATTGGACAGGAGAAATCAGCCCCGATACCAAGGGCCTTAAAAGGCTGGTATGGATGTAACCCAGCACAACACAGGACACATACCAAACACCAGCTTTGTTTTCATCAGGGTGCATCATTCTGGTGGTTAATAGCCAGTTTTGTCTAAAACAGGAGAAGGACAGGGTTGGGGATTTGGAACTGACTTCAGAGAGTTTAGGAGTGTATAGTTATATACTTCCCCTCAATCATTACTTTATTTCTTTGTACATTTGGTGGCTGTGCCATGTAACAATCCCTTGAAGGCTTGGCTGTCCAGAGGCTTCTAAGAACTGCCTTACAATACAGAGGTAGCATTGTGTTTCTAGTAGGTTACTTTGTAACTTTGCTAAAGGAGCCAAATGTAGCTCTTCAGTACTTAAATTACAGTCCTACTCAAAGCAAGACAGTTCCTTAGCCTGTGGCTCAGTGACTTCTGAGAGGTTTTCTTCTCCGTTTGAAATCAAAAGTTTTCTTTTTTCTCCTTTTAGTGTTAGTCCCTCTGATCTCAGTTTAGGATTTGATGATGAACCTACACTCTCCTCATGCACAGCATTTCATAGTCCAAGCGTTGCTTCCAGTCACACCTCATAGACCTCAAAAGATATTCAGAGTTGCCTGAAAGGAATTCTGATATGATCAATTGCACAGTGATAGCATTGTCTGAAGCCAGTCCCTACAGAGGCTTGCTCTGAAGATAGGCCACTGATCAAGCACTTTTTTTTTTTTTTTTACTACAAGCACAAGCCAGCAAAGAATCCAGTTCATGTTTCAGAGTTTGGCTGTTTTGGTGAGAAAAATGACACCTCGGAACCACAAATACAAGCAAGTTCTCATTAAAGCAGTGAAAGGTAAACCCAAATGCAAGGAAAAAAATCCATCTGCAAGAACTGTGATGCTGTTTTACTGCTGAGACATAATAATAATAAACATTTTAAAAGGTTAAACCCTAGTTTATAAATAATAAGATCAAGTTTCAAACACACATTGCCAAACAGCTGTTTGACGCTTTTTTTCCTTCACAGTAAGGTTGCTCCATGTGTTCAAGAGCATGAAGCAAAGGCTCTCCTTACCTGAACACACTGAGGTTTTAACTGGAGACACTGGGAAGGCAGGTGAGGTTTCACAGCTAACTTACAGGGGTCTCAGTGACCAAGGTGGACTAGGGATAACAAACAATCTGACACCTGCTGCTGTAGATTAATACCACCATTTCAAAAGAGCACCTTGTGACAAGCTAGAAGAATCCAAACTTAGGGATAAAGACAATGAAATGTAAAATACAGGCTCACCCACAGCAGTATTTTCTGGCCATTCAAAGGTGGATACTTATCCCGGCAGGTGGGGTGCTGTCACATGGCAGGTACCTTATGCAGTATTTTCAGCCAAATTGTCCAAAACTGGTTTTGCAGTCTTGCCCCTGGAGCAAAGCTGACTTTGCTGGCTCATGGGGAGATACCAAATATAGTGGTGGAATTTAAGACTGTAGCTTAAGGACTAGAAAAGAGTTTCAATGCATAATGAGAAAAACTAATCACGTACAGCAAAGAACCCAGGGGGTAATGTTAGTGCTAAGTCTAGTGCTGGGGGGCTGCTGCTTTTCCAGGTACATGGATTTAATGCTGATGCCTAGACTGATGCAAAGGCATGAGTCTCTCCCAGCAGCTTGCACAATCCCATTAACACAGATCATGCCCAGCTCTGTGGTGTATATTAAATACCCTGCCATAGCAAATGGGGCAGCTTCCTGCAAACACCACCTCTTTGGAGAGTTACAGAGGGGAAGAGGCAAGAGAATCAGCTAAATTTGGTGGCTCTGAAATGATGGCCTGGGTACTCTGGTGGGGCACTGCAAATTCTCAGGGGTTGCCTTAAGTTAAAGGGTTTTAAGCCTGACATTAAAATGGGCCATACAGTTAAAGTACATTGTTGCAAGGCTTTCAGTGAGTAACCAGAAACTTCTTGTAAAAATACTTCTGAATTTAGCCTAAGCTGAACACAGCATATAAACCATGGGGCAACCGTGTAATACTTTATTGGCATAAGGAGCCAAACACTGACAAAATAAAAGGAGACAATTTTCAGGTGAGGGTAGACTTCAGAAAGTTTGGGAATTTAGTCTGTGTTTATTTGTCATGAATGTTTGATATTTGATAGTCTTATGTTACAGCTCAGATGTTGCTCACTTATGGCATGCCCCTAAACCATACAAAGCCTGTATTTTATTTTTATTTGCAGTATAAGTGCTTGTGAGGGAACTTTAAGGATTTACCCATGACCATGTGTGTAACAATCTACCACAAAAGCCAGTAAGCCAGAGTTGAGCCTAATTTCAGAGGCACAGCCTATAGAACTTTTCTGCTGAAATTGTATCTAGGAGTACACAAGGCCAGCTGACAAACACCTTCCTTGCTGGAGTCTGTGCACCCTTCAGATAAACTGCTGTCTCTCATAGATTAATCAAGTAATTGGAGGAAGCTCTTCCAGCTTGCCTGGGAAACCACATGCTGTGTTAACTAAGGAATACCTTAACAAACAATATGATTCACTTTAGACTTAAACATTTTGGAGGAAACCAAAATGAAGAAAAGCCCCAAACTAATTTATCAACTTTTCCAGTTTAGATTACTTTCCCATGCATACATACATACATACACGTGCACACATACATTCACCAGAGTTTAAGCAATATACTGATTTTTAGAAACTCTGACTATTCAGGTTCTCTGCACCACTTAACACACATCAAACAGAGAACTGATTTATATGAAAATGACACTAAACCATTCTTTGTACATGGCAGTTCAGCCAACAGTGAGAATCAGCCCCACGGGTAAACTATCAAGGGATCAATTCAAATTATTTCCAGCTCAGCCACAGCAGACATTACCATATGCCTCTTTTCAGAGTGCTCAGCTGACAGCTGATGTCTCTTCAGTCTCCTCTGAGGCAAACTAGCTTTGTAGCTCGTGATCTTGATACAAATATCCTCAAAAGAGACAAGGCTGAGTGATGACAATGAAGAACAGAATTGTTGTATTTTTTCCAAATACTTATTTCTCTGAAAATGTTCATTTCTTGAGGACATGCAGACCATTACAATAAATAAATTAATTAATAAAATTATGGAAAAATAAAAATACCAGGCAACCTGTTACACCTTTATTAGGAGTAGAGAAAGTTCATACTGAATTACCTGGGATTTAGCACATGAGCAGGAACTTGAAACTTCACACTAGGGCTGAGGTCTGTCATTTTCAACACCATTATCTCCAGTGTTGTTCAAAACAGAAATACAGTGTTGCTGTTTATTTGCTAAAGGCCCCAGCTCACACTGATAAGCACCAGTTAATCTTCCAATATACTTCTCAAACTATTAAGTACAGACTAAATTTTGTAGCAGAGTTTATCTTGCTGTCCCACTTGCTGCCGGTTCGTGATCGCCAATCCTTGTTGTGCCAACTACAGCAGCTGCCACCTTGGAAAACTTAATTTCTATCCGATTTAATACAATGTTTTGATTTGCTAAGCAGGGAAGCCAACAGCATGTAGCTGCTCAGTTCTTAGCCAGCAGTAGCTCTGCAGTTCTGGATTTCTCTGTCAAAAAACATTTTTCATCCTAGGGCATGCTTGTATGGAAAGGAAAAGAAGGTGTAAAGAGCAAGGCAGAGTGAAGGGGAAAACTAGAACAGCCTTCCTCTTCCACTCCTGGAAGACAGTGAGACCAGGTAGAGAGGATACTACAGAACCATTTTCTGCACTTTCTTATTCAAGTTTTGGAAAGAGGAGGTTACAGGAGAGAGAGGAAGGAAGATGCCGTGGCTCTGAATTTAACAAGGAAACTCTGGAGAGAATGCACCAAGAGATCTCTGGATAAAACGCAGATGTCATCTGTGCAATCACATTCCAATTATTGCAGAGACTGATGGAATTTTGAGAGGGTATCTGCTTGGAAGGAGGACACATTGAGTCAGTAATGGTGGGTGAGACCAACTAGGACAGCAACACAATGAATGGGTGGTTTTCTCTTGAGGGGGTGTGTGTGGGGTATGTGTTTGTGGGTGGTTATAAATCGTTTTGCAGAGTATTTCATATCGTAGAGCATCTGTTAAGCTTTTGACTCTCAATATAACAACGCCAACCCTCTCAAACAAGTTAGAAACCTGTGGCACAGAAGTGGTAAGTCAGCTCAGAGGAAAGGGGTACGGATCACAAGAAAGCAAAGATGTCTGCATGCTGAGAAGGTGAAAGCCAACAACTCTCTCTAACAATCATTTCTCTCCAGCTGGGTTACAGCAAGGAACCTAAAAAGCCAAAACTTGGAAAAGAGAGGAACTCAAAAGCAGGGAAACACAGACAGTGCTAAAGATGTTAACAAAGTATGTTCCAAAAAGCAATGAAATGTGAAATGCTAGTCTTTTACTTTCCTGGCAAACAGTCTATGCAAGGGAACAACTGCGTGGAATGAGCAGAGAGGTAACTTTCTGCAGTCGTGTGCAGGCTGCTCAGCTGGCTGCGCGGCAACTCTTCCCCAAGCATTAGAGTCCGGCTTCTTCAGAAACCAGTGCCACGGGCACACGGACATCTATGGGATCAAAGCAACTGAGTTTCCTCTGGAAATACTGCAGAGAGACAACCCATATCCTGTGTCTAGCACATGCCATGCCCTTAAAGTTTGTCCTGCAAACTATAACCATCGATGTTATAGACTTGCATTAATCTGAAATGATGGAGAATCACTCACCTATGTCTCCCAAAGGAATGGTCCCACTATGGATACCCCATACTCACCTTCCAGTGACTCACAGCATTTCAAAGTGCAATTTGATGGCAAACTCAATTGCTTCCTTCAGTTCAGATCTGTCTGGCCACAGACACAGTAGCATCATCCCATTTGTTCCTTGGTGAAATCATGAAACGCAGATATTTATGCCTTAAGATTTTCTGAAAAACTGACATTTTACCAGTCATAAATTAGAAAGACAATTATACCTTTGCAAACTACACCCAGCAAAACTGGATGTACTCTGCAATTACTTATTGCAATCCCAAACATGCAGATCAAGATCATCTATTGAAATGCCAGGCATAAGTTATTCATTAACTAAAACCATTCTGTAATTTTATTGATATATTTTGTGGAGTTCACATATTTTTGTACAGCAAACATAACACTGTAGGCCACAAGAAGCTGCAGCACTATTGTTTAATAGCAGCAAGGTATATTTTATAATCAGGGTATGTGGATAATAAATAGTCTGTTTCTTTGGATGTGAATGTTTAAAATGAAGTTCTGCTGCAGCTTCATAATGTGATTGCTATTTTACAGAGCTTATACACAAAAATATATATGCAATCTTTTTGTCTATATTTTATACAAATACAACAGTAGTTTGTGAATACATTTTAAAGTACATATACATGATAAGCAACTCAATTTCCCATATCACAGGATAGCAAATTTTAAATGCAAGAAACGTATACAAATTCAGTCTGGAATGCAGGGTTGTCTGTGTTCATTTTTTTTTTCTCTACTTTTTTTGACTCAAAACTTTTATCATTAAAAACATTTTAGCATACAAGTCCAAACAATTTTTTCACTAGCTAAAAATATAATTTCAGCAATCCAAGTCAGGTTTGGGTGTGTCATCATTCCCCAATATACTCTTCCCAGTTTTTTTCTAAGGCTTTTAGTAACATATAGTATGTTCTTCACTCCACACCATATAAAAAGCCCACATTTAACATTAACTAGCAGTCACCTATTTTTGTGAGCTGGGCTTGTCAGCGTTTAAATTTGCATGTCCAAAATATTACTTTTGCAAGTGCATATGAATACATTGTGGTGTTGCACAAAGTTCATTAATGACAAATTAAGTCACAGTATAAAAATATATCATACAACTATAGGTCTAGTATAGTCCTTTTTTTTCTATGGGTAAAAATACATCTGAATGAGACAGGGAGGTTTGTAGCACCATGAGAGGAGTTGTATCCCAAGTTACATTAGCAGCATGATCCAATATAACAATATTGCAGGAGTGTTTCTGAGGAGATAAACATTCACTCTGGTTCAACTGTACCACTGAAGCTTATACTGAAAAGTGTTTACATATGATTAGCAATAGTTCTGTGTCACTTCCAGGGCTAGATAACTGTTATCAAAAGACACTGCCTTCCAACAAAAGTAAGACACTTTTATTGCATAAAAGCTTTGGGACTACCCAAACACATTTTGAACTACTGTGGCATTACTTGTAAGTTGAGCATGATGCTAAGTAAGCTGCGGTTTAAACTGTACACTGGGGGGAAGCAGGACGGGCAGCTAAGCCTATAATGGTTTACTACATACCAGATAAGTACATATATTTCAGAGGTTTATCTATAGACTGAGAAGAATACAGGAGAAGCTGCTAAACCAGTGTATGAGACAGACATAACAAAGGATGCAGGATCCCCTCAACATTTACAGATGCAGGATCAGGCCCTAAGTTAACTTCAGACAGCAGCATAGCGATGATAGGATATGATAAAAAAATTCTGTATCAAATACTGCATGTTAAATATTTTTGACAAAGTTTACCATCAAGAACTCCAGAGGACACAGTTTGCAAACGGTAAGGACAAACTCCTAATTGTTTTTGACTGGTATTCAAAATGGCGGTAGAAGACAGTGTAGTTTGAAACATGTAAACCTAGTAAAAACCATTGTAAAACCCTTAAGAAAGACACACTGGTTCTGTGCAATATAGCAAATTGATAAGAAAACACTGTAAAAATGTACCTGTTTAAAATTACAATGTCTACCATTTTGTACACAAAGCATTATACCAAAGGCCTACATATATGTAATCTAATGGCACTTGAAACAAATTATAATAAAAGGTTTTATAATAAAAAGCATAACCTGTAAGAAATTTTCTTAAAAGGTTTAGGTATTCTTTTTGAAAGTGCTATATCTTGTAATATGTGTAACATAGAGGTTGACCAAGCTTTATTTTAAAAAATATTGGCCTATAATACAAGTTTAGCTCACTAGGCAAATGATCCTGAAAATATGTACTCTTAACATTCATTATTAGCTTAATAAAGCAATCAGCTCTGGCTCATGTTTCAGTCAGTATATGGTTTTTAAAAACCGCTACTGCCAAATTAACAATAAATCACTCTATTCCACAATTTTCTACTAAATAAAGCACAAGCAACAAGTACACAAAAATATATATATTTAAAAAAAAACCCCAACAACAAAACAACCTTACTAGAAGTTTAGAAGTTGCACAAAGAGTGGTGCATGATCAGCCAGCCCTCCCCCCTCCCGCCAAGAATCCATGGGAAATCAAGAAAACGGGGTTTAAAAACTGATGGTTTAGTAGTGGCCAATATTGACTCTGCCTAAGTGATGCTCAAAAGCACTCTGGTGGTGTTGGTATTGCTTAAAGGGTCAGTCTGCTTCCATGTTACCCTACGTCCTAGTTTAGCTGCAAACACACTGGGTGTGGCCACCCACTGAAACTCTGACTGAATGAGGTTCAATATCTTGTCTGAGGTCTCTATTTCTCAAGTGAAATGTACATCTAACTCCAAGTGAAATGTCAATCCCTTTTCAGGAAGCTAAGGCACTAACAAAATAAGTAAGGGTTCTGGCTACGCACTAAGAAATGGGCGTTGGCAAAGCGTCTGTGGGTTTTGCTTTCTATGAAGTCTTTCGGCAGCTGGGGCTCATAAAAAGTGGCTACAGACTGGAAATTGGTGTGCCAAGGGCTGCCCAGGGAGGGCAGTGCTGCCCGGCCACACTGCTGGGCCAGCTGCAGGATGCCAAGCACTCGCAGCTTTCCTCTGCTGCAGGGAGAGTTGTGGATGCTCGGCTCCATGTGGGACATAACCCACTGGAGGAATTAAGTCCATTTATCTTCATCTCAGATTGATTAAAAGGATTGAGAATAAACCCAAATGTTTCTTAGATGCGTTATGGTTGCTCATTTAAACTAGAGTTACATTTGGTTGCATTCAGCTTGTGCTCTGTTCACCTGTATTTTTCTTTCCTTTAGGAAGGTGAAGAGAAAAAAAGCAATATTGAACAAATCATTCAACTAAAGATGTAAGCAAGTGAGCAATCTGTTTCACAGAAACCAGGGGAAGCAGTCGTGAAGCAGAGCTAAATGCCCACTTTGAGATAATGTGCTCCTAAACCCAAAATCTAGGAGTAGTTTGCAGAATTTCAAAAGGTAATTTCTTTATTAATACATCCTTATTTTAATGCCTTTGGAACACAAACACATTTATAAAAATGTTATCTTTCAGTAATAAAATTTAAATACACATATGTATAAAATAGTAGAACTACACCTGCATATTGCTCCTAGAATTAAAAAAAACCAGTAGGAGCTACTGATAAAACATCTGGAGCATGAGCTCCTTAAATGGGAGCAACTTTTGTTTCTGTGAAGTATATTTAGTTTAACCACTTAAAACCTTCTATGAATCCTCAATATGGTTTGAGAGATACTCATGTACTTGATTTCCATTTTTTAATTCCTTGTACAAAAATGACAAGGAAAATAATGTTATTGTTGAATTACAGCAACTCTAGTTTGCTTTTATGCATCACAGGGTTGGTTGTTTTTTTAGGTTTTTTTTTTCCTCTTTTGGTTATTAGGGATTGGGGAATAGAATATATTGCATTAGGTAAAAGTGGTGTAAGCAATATGCTTTTACTTCACTCCTAAGAGTCCTGTCTTTAAATCTTGGCAATGGGCAAAAAGTCCCTAACCAAGTACCCAGGTGTAGAAAGTGTGATTAACATCTAACTTGTTGCTTAGGAGGACAGAACACACCATGTAACACAACTGAAAAGATCACTCCAATAAAAACAAAACAAAACAAAACAAACTGGTAGTTGCAAATTTACATTCACTTTCTGACTGCACACTAGTTTTGAACTGAAAAAAGGTACACACTTTCTGGCTGGACTTGATCCACCCTTTGGCAGTGGCAACAGGAAGACTGATGCCTACAAATGTGAATACACTGCTGGAAGGTTCCTATGCAGTACTCTTTCTATGCTATTAAAGAGAAAAAACAGCAAGTTAAGAATTAAAACAAAAACTGCGACAAAATATTCTGCATTACTACATTACGACACTTTTATATTTCAAGATCAGCCATTAATTTTGCCTGTTTCCCTATACCAGAGTCACAAAAGCACAACAACACAGTTCCAAATTCAACTTGAAACATTTGTCATTTAGGCAAGCAGAGATTCTCTGTCGAAATTCTGTTCAGCCCTAATTTTAGAGAATTAAACTAAATTTTTTTCTTCTGTTTCCATAACAGGCCACCAAAATTTAAGCCAGAAAATGGCAAAACTCTTAACAACTTTTATCATGACTTCAATACAAGTCAAAATGCTATATATATGTACATGTGTATATATGGACTTCTACATATACACACACAAGTTTTCAGAAATATCTGAATTCTATATTTATTTTAAAAATTTAGATTTGTCATTATAGAACAGGTCAGATGTGTCACCATTTGGGAAGAGGTTTTGTTTGGAAACGAACTGGAGAATTTTTTTCCCAAATCTCAGGAATCTTTGTGATACATACCTTAAATGGATTATTGTAAATAGTAAAATATATTAAAAGGTTAAAATGGCAGTTCTACCACTGACATCAATGAAACGGAATAGCTGGTATGGTTGAAAAGGTTTTAAAAACGGGATGAATGTTGTCAGTTTGCTTGGGAGGACTTTCTACTGAACATTTTAAATGTGTAAATTGGCAGTGAAAATGAAAACAATACCATGAGACTGTTTAAAAAAAACAAGAAACCAAAGTAAACACAGCTGAGAATAAACACTTTCAAAACATTTTTAAAAAGTTAATTTAAATTTCTTACTGGCTTCATGAGATTGGTACTGTACAAAAGCAGAGAATTTATAATGTCTTATAGTAGGCACTAAGTTAAAAATGGTCACCTAAGGCATTTCTACAAATAGACAGTTAACAAGCCAGCTTTGTACATCCTATTGGAAAGCTTGATGAAATCGTGGTAGGGTGGTGGTTGTGCTTAGACTGCTTGTGAAAGCTGCTGACAATGAGTGCAGAGACCCAAGACCTATACTATTGCTAGGATCTTGTGGATCCTGGGTTTGTGGTGGAAGTTGAGTCATAGAAGAATGTGCCTCCTCTTGCGTATAACTCATTCCGAGGTTTCCCACTGAAACAGAAGGATTATAGGGAGGGCCATTTACAGGTATGAAGTTGAACAGCTGAGAAAAGTCCAATGATGGGGCGTTTAGAGGTTCACTAATAGGAACGGAGCCCTTGGAAAGGGAAACTTCCCCCGACCCATCATCTAGTGGCCCTACTTGTGGATCCAGCCCTAGTTTTGATGAAGATGCTTGAGAATCCTGGGATGAAGAAGGCATACCACTTTGCAACTCCATTAAGTAACTTTCAATTTCCCCTTTCAATGGCTGTTCCTTTTCAGGCATAGAAATTGCGTATGAGGTAGTACCGAGCGGATATTTCAACGATAGCTGGTGAGAAGGGTGGACAGACTCCATATCTATTGGACAAGGCATTCCCAATGGTAACGATGTGGCAACCATTTGGTGTGCAGATGCAGAACTCTGCATGGACTGAATCTGAGTGTTGTAGAGATTTAATTGCAAAGTGTTTGTAAATGGCTTTGATGTCAGTTCACTGGAAGGTAAAGACATCACTGGAAGCAGCTCATCCTTAACAGGCACAGAAACGTTGCAGGTAAAGGGATCTAGAAGGTCCATTGGCTCTGTTTTGACCTTCAAAAGTTCTTGGTTGTGACTTTTCTTCATGTGGCGCGTGAGGTGATCCTTCCGCCCGAATCTCTGTGCACAGTACTGACAGAGGAAGTCCTTTCTTCCAGTGTGCACTACCATGTGTCTGCGGACATCCTTTCGGGTGTAGAACCGACGATCACAGTGTTCACACTGGTGCTTTTTCTCCTTCACTCCACCCGATGACTTGCCTGCATGAGTTTTTAGGTGCTCCAGCAGCACTCCTGTGCTTTCAAAAGTCTGCAAACATACCTTACAGGTGAGGTCACCACTTGTTGCAGCATGCAAAGCCAGGTGACGTTTGAACCCAAGCTTGGTATTGTAGTTCTTTCCACACTCTTCACACTTAAAGGCCTCTTTGTTGGGATTGTGTGTATGTAGGTGATTCTTTAGGTGATCTTTTCGGTGAAACATTTTCTCACAATAATTACACTTGTGGGTTTTCTCAGGAGAATGAGTAGCCATATGCCTTTAAACACAGATATATTCTGTAAGTAATTATTTTGATCAAAAAACACACGTGCTCATTTTTTAATGGCAGCTAAATACTACACTAACGGCTGCTTTGCAACAGAACCTTTTAACTGAAAGCAT
Organism: Corvus brachyrhynchos; assembly: GCF_000691975.1. Classification (NCBI taxonomy): domain Eukaryota; kingdom Metazoa; phylum Chordata; class Aves; order Passeriformes; family Corvidae; genus Corvus; species Corvus brachyrhynchos. Next base: position 5,786,167 of record NW_008236767.1, read on the forward strand.
GACACTACAAAGACAGTTTGACAAATTTAAATATAGCAAAACGCGAGCCATTTCTCTTAAATTGACACTTTAGTTTTGGTGGGTTTTAGCTACTGTAACAGGGGTATATGGGCAAGTATGAAAGTACTCGTGTAAAAGTCCATAGCCAAAGAACTTTCAGTCCATACTCTTGTGACAATTCCTTATACAAATGAAAATTCTACGCTCATTAAAAACAAAACAAAACAAAACAAAAACAAACAAACAGAAAACAAAAGCAGAAAACAAATTAAGAAACAAAATCAAAGACATTAGCTTGCAAACTTAGGTAATTTAGAATTCTAGAAACAATCCAATGGCTACTTTAATTAACATGTCCTCTCTGCAATCAGCTGAAGGCGTACAGAAATATATACTTTTACACGGCTTAACACAGCCAACATAAAATAGATAATATAATCTGAAAGATAAATAGAGTTTAATACCTTAGTAATTTGTACTTAGAAACAAAGGCCTTGGTGCAGTCTTGTTGTGTGCACTTGTAGGGCCTCTCTCCTGTGTGAGAGTATGAGTGAACCTTTAATTTCTCAACACTGTTAAAGGCCTTGTCACACAGTTGGCAAGGAAAGTTTTTTCTTGGTTTGGTTTCACCACGCTTACGTTTCCCTGAAGGGACTTTCTGGGTATCTCTTACTTCTGACAAATCACCAGGAATGACAGTGGCCATCGCAGCCTAAACCAGGCCTTCTTGTTGGACACTTGGGAATTGCCCAACTCCACTAAATGATTTAGCTTTAGATGGCTTCTCAAGTTTCATGTGGTCGTAAAAGAAAGCAAAAGGGGACTGGAAAAAAAAAAAATAAGAAACAACTAGTTTGTAACTAAACTTAGATTTTGAAGTTTACTTGCTATGTGATGCTTCTGAATAAAACTTAAAAATAAAGTTAGGTTCAGCTGGTCTAATGTAATACCTACAGGTTTCTTTATACTATTTGCTGAAACTCTTAAAACGCATTGCTCAGGATGAACAGATCCACATATGCCCTGAAATCACACCTCACAACCTTCCCCTCAAGCACTGATGGAGAACAGCAGAGTTTCTGTCAGATTAAGGGAGGCATCAGGCAAAGATGGCACCTTTTGGCAGCTTCAGATTTCAAAGGAATTACAGCCGCACCTGTGGTGTTTGCACGGACACCCCCACGCACACATGCACGCATGCATGCACGTACACAACTATCAAAGTGAAAGTCTGTAAGCCTCAAAATGTTTGAAAACCTGCACCACACGCGGCAGTACCCATGCTGGCAGTATGGAGGGCAAAGCTCGTGTTCCCTCTCGCATGTACCTCCTTCCCTGTGATTACTGCACGTCTACGCAGCTACTCTAGCGAAATGCATGCACTGCCAATGACGCCTAACACCATGTGAAATTCTCCTGTAAACTCACCCTCTGCTAACAGAGACTTGATCTATGAATGACAGAAGTCCCATGGATTAGGGATAGATTAGATAGATCAACATTTTATCAGCCCAGTGCTGGAGACCCCACCCTCCTTATGCTATCCTGTGAGACACGAGGGCTGTAAGCATTCAGACTCAGCCTAGCTCAGGATGGAGGCTCCTAGTCCTGCCCCTGTGGCATAGCAAAATGTGAACTAACATGGAGGCTTTGTCAGGAGGTGCATGACGTGATCCTTGTGTCTGACTTGTGGGTGAGCAACTTTAAATTCGTCATCTGGTATCATATAGTGGCAACTGGGCCCCTGCCATCACAGGGCACTCAACAGCCCTCCTTTGTCAGGAGGTGCTGACAGCTTTGCTTCATCCTTGGAGCACAACTGCCACTACAGATACCAAAATCCTGTGCTACCCGTTGTGGGAAGGGTGGAGCGTGAACTCTGCAGCAGAGGGGACAAGGAGGAAGCAGGACAGCACTCAATGCAAGCATTTGAGAGGGCTGGAACGCCCCAAAATTTACCCTTTCTCCCTTGAAAGTGCCATCAGCCACCCCCAGCCCTGGTGTCGTGGCTGGCAGCGGGCGTCCCCCCCCCGCCCTG
>NW_008236767.1:5788239-5819803 GCF_000691975.1 Corvus brachyrhynchos
CGCAGCTGCTGGGACAGGTGGAGCTGGGCAGCTGGAGCCGGGCAGGCACCACCAGGCTGCAGCTGCTCCAGCTCAGCACCACCTCCCCGGAAAACAAACCGGGCTCTTCCCTGCTGGCAGTGAGGGAGGCCGGGTAGCTGGGAGGGAGCCGAGGCCTGGCCTTAGCTGTCCTCTCAGCCCTGCTGAGGCTCAGCAGAGACGGAGGGAGCCAACTGCTCCGGAGAGGAGCAGAGAGCACCGCCCGGGTGTGCTGGGGGGAAAACTACACGGTCCTTGCAAATGCCCCAGCGTGGTCCTGGAAAAAAGCGAGAAGGAAGGAGAGCCTGTGTTTTCCTCAATGCATGGAAGGACAGGAGAAGCAGGGAGAGGAAGAACGGGAAGTGCCTCTTTAATGTCTGCATTTTAAGAAATCCTCAGACTGAGATCTTCATTTGGAATGTGTACACAGAATATGTCTTTGTCTAAGTCTTTTCCTCCCTCCTCCCCATAACTTTTCCCTTGTCTTTAGCAGAGGAGAGAAGTACTGGCACACCAAGATGGAAATCTGCTTCCTTTCAACCCTGAAGAATGACAGGCTAAACTATGCTACCTTCTTTAAACGAGCAGTTTTGTAAGACCACCTTTATTCCCTTAAATTTCATAAGGAAACACTAACTTCTTTTAAAGATACCCAGTGACAGAAAAGGCGTTTCTTTAAGGACTCTTCTGATTTCAGATTTCTCTCAAACTCATTCCCACTCGTGGGATGAAGCCTGGAGACATCAGTTCCATGAGTGGGAAAATGCACAGGTCTTCAAAGTATCAGCTTAATTTTATTTTCGTCTCATAATCGACAATCTAGTTCACTAATTCTAGTTCATAAGGAACAGTTATTTGGAGACCTGGGAGCAATAATTTTCTTCAATAAAAGTAAATGAAGACCAGTTCCACAGACTTCAATTAAGCCACCAATGTAATCAAAAGGAGGGTCTGATTCACATCAAAGCTGTGACATATCTGTGGATTGAAAGATTTTTTTTTCAATATAACCTCTAATCAGAATCTGGTAATACAATTAATTTTGCTCTTCTGTTAATGAACACACTGGTCTTCAATGAATATTGGCCTGAATGTAGAATGAAATTTTGTTTAAGTCTAATCTCTCCTGACAAATGTAGTTCAGGGGGAAGAAAAGAAATCCAACCTGATCTACACTTACACAGGCTACTTGCATACCACACAGGCACCTGCATGAGACCCACCACACAGAGCTAAGAGCACAGCAGTCACAGCCCTCACTGCGTGGCCAGAGCAATTAGAGCCCCAATGGGGTACAAGGGGTCCAGCCCCTCTGGCCCCCTGCAAAATCCACACCTAGCCTGAGACAGGGCAGGCAGGATTAGTGGAAAGGGCAAGGGAACAGCCTCCACAGGCTGCTGCACAGGACTGGGGCTGCTTTGACCATGCTGGGTCCAGAGCTCAGCAGCAAGTGGACTCTGTGCCCAGACAGTGACAATGGAAGCAGTGACGGCAGGAAAGACAGGGAAGGAGGATGAGCTGCCACAGGGAGGGAGAGTGGACAGAACCAGGATGGGGCTATGGGGCGAGGGAGGCTCAGGGAGTGCTGCATAGGTGTTGGGAATGTCTAAGGACATGAGCATAGGGGTGAACTGGTAACACTGGGGTGGGTGGGAAGGAACTGAATGCGCATCAGGCTGGGGAGATGCAGGATATTAGGCCATGCAGGAGGGTGCTCTGCAGAGTCTGAGGTGATGTCAGAAGCAGCGTTTGTTGTGAAACAGCCTATTAAGCTTAACTGTTAAATTAACATCTGACAACTCCTCACTCCTTTTCTCAGTGCAAAATCACACCTCAGGCTGGAGGCCATCCTATATTCAGGCCAATATAACATTACTGTTACCTTCCGAAAACTTCAGGTAACCTAGCTGCTATACCAGTCAGAACATTCACAGGGACGAAGAATTTGGGTTTTGTTCCTCTATGATCAAACTAATTAAGCTGACTTTGAACTGTGTTTAAGTGTCCTTAAAAATGCATCATTAGAATAAATATAGTGTGGATCCAATCTCAATTTTATTAAAAAACACATGTGCACTATTATCTCAGTACCATTTCTCAATAGGTGAGGCAATTAAGAACGTCTGTATTGATCTCTGAATAGCAAATAACCACTTTTTTTCCTTTTTTGGGTGTGGATATATAGACTGAGCAATGGAGATAAAACTTAAAAAAACCACTGATCCTCAAATATTAAATTTTCCAAAGACCAGCTGAAAGAATTTTATGAGTAATATTGCCTGCTTGTGTCTCAACATATTATCACTTAAAATCCACATTCTTACTGGTGCTTTCACAACTGCAGGATGAATGATTATATGCAGTATCAAATATAACACATTACACAAAAGCTTATATATAATACTATTTTTAAAGAAGCATATACTTAAAGCAGGATTAAAGCAGCCTCTGTTCAATGCACACCTGATGTTTGCCCACTAAAGTCCTCAGATTTTGGTCTTAACCAGTTCCGCTGACTCTTCTTGGAGGAAACCAGAATCCAGTACTTCCCATTTTTACTGGTCTGAAAAACAAAAGGAACAATGGACTAGACTCCAGCGAAACCAGGACATTCATAAAGGCTGTGATGCGGCAAGACCAGGGATTGGAAAGAATCGGAAAGGAGAAGTTAAAAGGAACAGATCCAACCCATGCACAGAACATTATATACTGTTAATTTTAAACTGTAGGAATCATTCTTGCGTTATCAGTAGCAATTATGCACTTCAATTTGCAGTATACTTACATAATTTCAACTAATGCTATGCTGGACAGTGACACATAAAGAGATAAAATTAGACAAAAGCAAAGGAATTTTCATAAAGTTAAAAAAAAAATCCACAGACCACAGATAATTTAGAAGTAACAGCAAAACATGTGAAATTCTGGGCCCAGACTTGAGTTTCTTACTCAGAAAAGGACTGAATAAGAGAAGATTCTGGATTAGGCCCAACTTTACTAGAACCTAATGCCTTCATTCTGCTTAATTATACAGGAAATAGCAGCTTAAAAGGTGACCTGCAAAGGAAAATAAAATTAATTTTAAAAAAATAATAAAACCTCTTAATGATGAACATGCTACAGGTAAACCCCAAAAGAGGGCACGTCTAGGTATGCCTGAGCAAACTGAGAGGGCTTTTTTGGAATTTCCCTTGTATCTCCCTTTCCCCTGCCATCATCCTTTTGTAAATTTGCAGCAGGTCTTCCTTTTCTTGCTAGAAGGCCTCCTGGATGACACGGGTATACAGAGAAAATATGTTCAGTGCCTCACTGTAATGGGGAGGTTTATCCTGTCCAATTCTTTCAGATGTGTAAGGGCAAAGCCCTATACAGTGCACATACCCCACAGCAGGCTGAAGCTATTTGGCAGGAGCCCTCTAGCAATGTAACGTTTCCCCACACACAAACCATTTTCCCTTCTGGCTTCCCATTCATTCCAGAAACCATTCTTCCTTTTGATACCAAGTTCAGGTCTGCACAGCCCCAGCACGGTCTGTTGGTGAGCATGAATGTGAGCAAACAGGTGTCCCTGAACACCTATAAATGTCAGAAGTGCTTCAGAGCAACTGACTGAAGCTCTCTGATGGCTGAGGAACATTTATGTGGGGCTTTGTACATACAGGCAGGAGGCAGAAACAGCTCCAGTACCCAAAGAAAAAGTTCTGTTTTCAACTAATGAGCACAACCGTCACCTCCACTTTTTGAGGTCCCCAAATCACCTTAAGGGAGAAAATGCTGATGACTCCTTACCTCCTCTCCCAGCAAGACCCTTATAAATCAGTTACCCTGCAATGCCCATCTCAACATCTTCCAGTATCACAGAGGAAAGGAAGAGCTTCATTCCCCAGATGTTTCTACTAATGTAGTTCACAGTAAGTAGACAATATGTAAGACAGACACACAGATATAATGGACTAAGTCCTCATGGACTTAGCTCCTTCACTATTCATATTTACAGACTATTTCCTGCTTGGGAAAAAAAACCCCAACAAATCCTGCCTAAAATATTATAAAGTCCACTCAGTGGCATTTAACATTTTATCTTAAATGTTTATAGTCCTGAATGCTCACCACGTATCTAAAGTTGCTCTAGCAAAAAGCAGATGCCCTCAGAGACAGGCCACTAGAGACATGGAGAGACTATTGAATTGGGGGAAAACAAAGCAACTGGAACAAGTATATAAATAAGATAAATATGAGATGTAGCTAAAATGCTGAGGAGAATGGAGGAGGACAGTCAGGTACTCTTATTCATTCATTACCTTACCAATACAGCAAAATCACAATTCAGTGGATACAGGAGAGGGCAATGCTACACCTACTTAGTGGGATCTCAATTTCTACAGGGCCATTATTATATAAAAAACTCAACAACATACATACAAAAGGGGCTCTGTTTGTATGAATAATGAAAATATTTACTACATTCGACAGGATTAAGTGGAAAGATAAAATAATTCCTATGCTTTGCAACAATAAACACGCCATTGGATAAAAGACTTGTCCTTATGCGCAGAATACAAAAGTTGTCCATGATAATGCTGATTTCTAGACCACCTTTCTCAGAAGCTTTTGGTGCTAGAAGATCCCTGAGGCAGAATACTGGACAAAGATGTACTGTTCTCCTTGTAACTGCTTATAGTCATAGTGTTATTAAGCTTTTCACCTAGATGAGGTAGGAAGAATTTTTAATGAGTAACAACGTTCAAATTATTCTCCACATGAAGCAGAGAAGCATCACACTGCAAAATGCACTGTCACATGCATGTGCCCAAAGCCCAGTTGGGTAGCAGTAACAAAATATTACTTCCCTAATTTGTCAGAATTCTTAGAATTCTTACAATTTACCAGATCTTCCAGAATTTGTGAGGCACGAATTTTGCTAACTCTCCGAACACCCTGATAATTCAGGTTAGATAATATTTGAATTTCAACCATAAAAAAGGGAGGAAAAAAGAAGTGCCCCAAAACCCTCATATGGAAGATAAATAATATAAAATATAAATATAAAATAATCTATTCCTTTTTAATATTAAAAAAGAGTAACACTTTTTTTTTAATTCACAGTTCCTATTTAAAAATCCGAGAAAATAGTTACACTTAAAAATATTTTAAAACATTTGATATCTCAACTAAAAGGATAATGAAGACAATACAGAAATATAACCAATAATCCTCCTCCTAACTTGCATTTCATACTTAAGAGGGTTCAAGCACAGTAAAGGAAAACAAGTTTCATGGTTATTTTCTTTCAAAATAAAAGAGCAAGAATGAGAACACAGTACTGAGAACACAGTATTTGTCATTTTGCCTTTTATATAAAACAGCAAATCTAGCTTCAATTCCCAAAATCAATCAGTTTGAAACCAAAGGAAGGGTCCTAGAAATATGAGAATCATAATAATGGTAGCACTCAATAAGGAGTTAATAGCATTAGAGCCATCATGGTTTTAAAATATTTCTTTAAGGAAACAAAATGAAAAGCAGTTACTTACCCTATGGAAACTGTGATTCTTTAAGAAGTGCTCTCTGCACAGATCCCAGGTGAGCACGGACTCACACGGACAGGACCAAGGCCTCTGTAGACAGTTATGTCCATCCAGGCTGTGCCTGTGAACCCTCCCAACTCTGCACAAGGCAAAGGACTCCCCAGCAGTGCCACGCTCACCATCACCCCACCTAACACGGGCAGCAGCAGTGGCAGCTCCCCCCTCTGCTCTTCACTCACACCGTGGCACAAATCCAAACGCACGCGTCACTGCCATCAACGTGCTGCTTTGGCAAGTGGCAACCTCCCTCTCCCCTGCTGCTCCCTAACCTGTGCTCCCATCTCAAGGGTTTAGGTGCAGATGTGAATTGAGCTGGCAAGGTTTGCTGTGGCTCATGAAAGGGAGCAGGGTCACGGGAGAGAAACACATGGGCAAGAGTTGATATCCAGTTGGAAGTGTGATGAGAGGTTTGGAAAGCTGAAACACAGACTGGCATCCTAGTGGAGGAAGAAAGAGGATGAACAAGTATAGCTCAAGGAAGCAAGGAGCTGCCACTCAGGGTGGTAATGGAGCAAACTAATTTCAGGATGCACCAGTCTAACCTCTCCCAGGTTTGCCAACAGTAAAGACTCATTCAGAGTGAAGGACAACAGATGATTTTTGGTGCCTCTATTGCAAATGTACCTGGAAGAGCCACCATTACCGTAGCAGAAGTAATGATTTTTCCTCTTTTCTGTGACTAATAGACTGACAGGCAGTCACCTGACTAAAAAGTACTGACAAACGAAACCTGCTCTGCTGGAGCAATCTGGGATAGCTAGGGAAGCTGAGCTGGTAAAAGCATCAGCTAGAGACAGCTGATGTAGCTCAGAACAGCCAAAGGGACTGTGAGACAGCACCTCCATTTGCAGAGAGGCAGGCACTGGAACAGGTTGCCCAGAGAAGTTGTGGATGCCCCATCCCTGGAAGTGTTCAAGGCCAGGTTGGATGGGGCTTTGAGCAACCTGGTCTAGTGGACGGTGTCCCTGTCCATGGCATGATGGATGGTACTAGATGATCTTTAAAGTCCCTTCCAACCCAAACTGTTCTAGGACTCCAACTACAAACCTCACCATATCTGCCCCTTTCAGCTGGGGCTGTTAAAATAAATGGCACAAATGTTACCAGAGATCCTGAAGATGAAGGAATCTAACCCCACATTAAGGCAACTAAAGAAGGAGCACCATGTAGCCTTCTCTGGCTTTCCCTGTGCTGTGGGTTTACACACAAGCCTCTCACTAGGCAGTTCCATTTGTGGGGGAGCAGATTTAATCCTCTTGCTGTTGGAAGGGGCTGAGGGCTAAGTGGTGAAGTGCCTGCATTGCTCCAGGACAGCATGCTGAGACCTGCAGCCCTGCAAGGCTCAGACACCCTTCCTGGATCAACAAGGATCAACGTGCCTACTGCACACTTGTACGGACCTCAGAGAGAGAGCAGGAGGTCTGACCGGCTTTGTAGAAAAACGCTAGATTTTCTGCAGCAGAAGCTTCACTGCAGAGTAGCTGCAGGCAGCAGAAGATCCAGCTGCCCACCTGTGACTTTCAGAGGTCCCTCTTACAGAGAATTAACTTTCTGTAAGGGAAGATCTCAGATGGAGAAGCTGATCCCACCAATGGAAACAGTCAAGCAGGTAAGAAAAATCCATACAAAGATGTTGAAGTATTGATGATTTTAGGGGTGCCTTTCTCCAACTTGAATTAAAATCAAGTCTTCTGACTGAGGCAGGGGTCTACATCCCTGCTTGTGCTTAGCAGGCCATTTGATCTAAATTTATTTGAACAGCATGTCATTCTTTAAAAGAGACAGCTGAGAGAGCCTGCTTACCTTTGCCCATACTTAGAAAGAGAATCCTGGCTTTGGAAGGAAGCTGCTGATCCTCCCCCATTTGTCCTTGGCTGAATGGGGTTGGAGGGGGAAAGGGGCAACAAAGGTCTCTCTGTGGTTCTCCTACATCTGGAAACTCAAGCTGAGGCATTGAAGCTGGAGGACAGAAAGGAGGAAGAATGTGCATTGCTGGGGTGAGACAACCAGAAAGTGGGTTTGACCATGAAGTCTGCCTAGGTCAAGAGAGGCTCACACCTGCACTTTCACCAAGTGAAATTTAATTTTCTCTCTGCTTTTTTGTGTAATCTGGAAGAGATTTGAACAGAAAGCAACATGTACAGACACTGGGCACAACTGTCTAAAACTAAGGCACATTTATAAAAATGGCAAGGGGGACAGATCTTGGCCCCCAGAGCCCTGTCTCTGGCATTGTGGCCTTTTGTATGGCAGGCAGTGAGAGGGGAGAGCTGGCAAGTACCCTACCTGACAGCAGCTGGGAATCAGCCAGGGTTTTACAGCTCCTCTTCTCTCATAAGCTGACAGACAGATGTGAAAACACAAAGGGGTCCAACACAAAGGGCCCCAGTGGGACAAGATGGCATTGAAAGGTGGGTGAAGCCACTTCTGCATTTTCAGACAACAGTTACTGCAAATAACCATTCAAAGATGTAGGCCCTGGCCCTACTGTACAGTGGTGCTTCATGTAAAGGGAGCACACACACACATAAACTCATCACAAAAGAACAGACAGTTTTGCTGTGTGGGTTTTTAAAAAATATATACAAGGCTGTATTTATCTATCTTGAACTTCAAGACCTGCTTATAGTAGGCAGTGGAATTCAGGGAAATCTTGGTCCAAGGATTCAAGCTCTAGTGTACAGTGTAGAGGAATGGCCGAGAGAGCATGGTAGGATAGCAGTGACAGCATGCACAGGCTGCAGAAAGACATAACCAAATCCCCAAATCCAAGCATGCAGCAGGAGAACTGCCTGTGAAAGCTGTTGCAGGAAAATGGAATGATGTGGGCAAAACAGTGCAAATATCTCTCCAGTGATCTCAGGTATAAACATCAGAATGACTTGGAGATAATAACACATAAGAGTTCAACCCTCAGGGAAACAGCCTAACATCTAGAACACAATGAAATAACATAAGCACTGAAACTAAAACCAGGCAACCATTGTAGTCTGTTAGTGACAGCACATTACTAATATCTACTGTGTGCAGAATGATGATTATGCTGCAAAGAATATTATATAGAAGATAGAAAAATACAAGATTCATCAATACTAGATTTTATTTAAGCCTTTGATGTTTCATTTTTTTTTTTTTTTAAACATCCACAGAACAGAGAAACCTACTGAAACTGCAGGTGTTTGAGCAGGAAAAAATCCCAATCCTTTCAAACTAGTCTGAAATTTGGGTAGCAACAGAAATAAATGCACTAAAATTATTAAACACATTTCTTTTCCTGTGGGCAGTAAATACACAGATTTCAGTAGTAGACATGTGTTCAATATACGTATCTTTTATTAATTAATAAAGCAAGCACTTGGAGGAAAAAACCTACTAGATTCCTGTGGGGCAGTAACCATCATACAAAAATAGGTAGATATGACTATTAAGTTCAATATGTTTTTTCTCATGGTCATAACTCTTGCGATTCTGAGAGCTGTACTACAGCCATGAAATTTGGACAACCAGCTTTTTAATTTTAGACAGTAACTCATTCTTATAATATGCAACACTAGAAAGAGGATTACATAACTTTTTTTTTTCAGAATATAGAAGAAAAATTCTATCTTGCCTTTTTTTTCCCCTTAAGTTTCTGGAAAAGTAGAACATGAACTTACTAATGTTTATTTTAGCATGACCTAATAGTCTGTAATTTAAAGAAAAAAAAAATCACAATACCATCCAGCATCTCTTTGTGGGCTTTCCATGTTTCAGATTACTTAGGTCCACTTTAAGTCTTGAGAGCTCAGTTTTGGTTACTAAAGTTCCAAAGGATTCCTGGTTATATACTAAATTAAAGGAAACAACAGCTGCCTAGAGCTAACCCATCTGATGATTGTGGTTTTATGGGCTTTTTAAGAATCTCATGGCACTGCATGGATGTTTTTCTAAAACTTTGGAGAGACTGTGATACAGATAACACTGTTAGTGTAGTTACTGTTAGAATTTTTAAAACCTGCAGAAGTGTTTTCATGTGTTTTGGAATCACACCATCACCACCACCACCCCTCCTCCTCAAGAATAATCTGCATCCATTTTTAAAGTGATGATGCTTCCGTGAAAACAAGCTTTGGTTACTATTCAATCTCCATATAGGACCATGCCATTTTTATAATAAAATGCAAAAACAAATCCTGTAGATGCACATGTAAGCACAAATACACAACCTAAAGGTGCATGAGATTATACACTAAAATGGTCAGGAACTAATTGGTATTTTTAAGAAGTGTTTTCCTTTGTCACAAGATACCTTAAAATGAGTGTGGGTGTGCAGGTGAGATTAGCAGTACATCTAGGCCAGTATTCTGTCTTCAGTAATAGCCAGAAGTAAAGAACAGGTGACAGACGTGTGGTATTTCTCTGATTCTCTTCTGACCACCAACTCCTTTAATGTTGGGGACTTTCTGAACTGTCTGTGGTTTCTGTTAGAATAGCAACTTTTAGCACATCACCCTTCCAAGCAATAGTCCATGATTCTCCTGGAAACCATATAATTTTTTATAATATCTGCAACATATGTTTGACAAGTCATCCCACAGGTCTCTCCACTACTGATTTCATGGAGAACCTCTTCTTTTTGAAGGCTCTGAAACTGCCTTCTCTCCTAACTGTGCATGCTTTTATTTTGAAAGGCGGTGGTTAGTCTTCATCTTCCTTCCTCTGCAGATCTCCACAACATTGCCCTCAATTAATTCCCTTCCCAGACCAAAGTTCCAATTTACAGAAATATTCTTTAATGGAAGCCACTCCATGTAGCTCATCATCCTTACCAACCTTCTCTAAGCTTCTTCCAGTTACAATAAACCTCTGAAGGCTCCAGAAATACACACAACATTTGGGAGCAACTGGAACACACTCTTCTAATGACATTCTCAAAATTTATTCTGTACTTTTTTACTCTAATACTTGGGTTGTGTTTTAGTGACCAATGAGTTCATGATCTCACAGGATCGCCAATTACAATTCCCAAATCTTACTCCTCAATGGTAATACTCAGCTCGAACTCATATATAATATATAATGGGTATTGTTCTGCCCAGTTATCCTTCTCAGTTATCGTCATCATTTATCTACACTGATTTTTATCACCCATTTTGTTGCACAGTCCTCAGCGCTTTAATGTCCTTCCAATGTTCTCCACAGCTGGCTCTCTTCTTCACAGCAAAGTTGCTCACCCAGCTGCTCATCCCCTTACTGATATCATTCACGAACATGTTCCCAGACCTCTGTGGAACTTAACTGGGATCCTCCTTTAACTGAGAATTGTCCTCCTCCTTTGATCCTACCTCTTAAACTGTCATTTACTTGTGCAAAGACCTCCCCTCTTACATTATGGCTTCCTAGTTTCCTTTAAAAGCCTTTTTGATAAAGTCCACTTTGATTTTTGAACCAGAACATCTTTACTTCTTGCTGATGCCTCCTAAGAACTCCAGTTGCCCAAGACAGGACTTCCTTACAAAAGCTTCTTTGACTCTTCTCAAATTATCATTTCTATGCAGGTGGCTATCAATTCTATGCTTTATTATGGCATCTACCAACCAAATACAGATTTCAGATTTGCCTGGTACAGGCCTGCCTGGCCCAGCCCACCCCCAAAACCATGATTTTTCTGAACCTGAATACTTGAGTATGTACCATTTAGACAACATAATTAGGCTGCACATCACAAACAGATTGTACAGGAAGTTACAAGTTTTGCTTTTTGAGACAGTCACCTAACAAATCATAACTAAAGATGTTTTTAACAGTTTCAGCTATCATTCAAGTAAAAGGGTTTCTGGTGCTCTAGTCCTGCTAGTTAACACAAGCTCAAATAACAGGGGCAAGTTGGTGGTTGAAAAAAATCTCTATACCTCATAGAAGCTGCAAGGACTGTACCAGGACAAGGCCTTTCACAGGAGCCAGTTTCCCTTATGATGCTGCACTAGATGGTTGGGAAGATCAATTTTGGAACAAAAAGACAACTCATGAAGGACAGATATAAAGTGACTGAGAGACAGGGTAGTCTCCCCAGTACATACACCACATCTCCAGTATATGCGGCAACCATGCAGCTGTGCAAAGCCTGTAGCAGAAGCCCAGTCCTGCCCTGAATCACACTGCCTGAACAACACTGCCTGGGGGCAAAAGCTGTGACAGGGTTTAGCACTGCTTTTTTGTAACCTTGGATTTTCATATTATTTATTGGAGCTATTCCAACTAAAATGCTGATCCTGGTTGCCCTGTTTCCTCTGCCTCTTATCCCAGCTCTCAAAGAAAGGCAACAAGAAAGAAAGAATGGCCAATTTCCAAGCAGTCACTAACTTCCAATACAACCTACAGCCAAGAAACTGCTGTTCTATCTGAAAAGAAAATACTTCATAGCTTATTGTAGCTTTACAGTAAATAGAATGTGTTACACTTAGCCATGATTGCTTTTGCTACTACTGCTACAGCTGTGATGGTGGATGATGGTATCAATGACCTTATGAGCTAAACCACAAAAGCCTTGGGGAAGGATAACTGAAAATGCAGAATGTTTAGGGTAATACCAAAGCAAATCCCTCTTCAAAGCTGTAACCAGTGAGCCTTTCTGAAGCTGCACAGCACAGACACTGAATGTATTTCTGACTCTTCACGTACCAGTTTTGTCTGTGCACTGCTGTTAGCACACACCCAAACAGCTTACTCTGACTAGAGTGACTTCACAGAGTCTCCACGAGAGCACTCTTGTGAATGAGGTAAGTACATAGCTCCCCATTTGTTCCCATTTCCCATGTGGCATGCTGAGTATTCTGCTCAGAGCACTGTGATGCCGTGCAATGCGATTTGGGATGCACATCTCAATCCATAAGAATTCAGAGATTTGATGCCAGATTAGTGAACAACTAAAAGCAGTCATGCATAATTTAGAGCTACACAACTGAACTCTGCAGTGGGAGATAAGCCAGGCAGTTAGTATCCAGAATAGCCACCTGGATTACAATATTTGGATTCAAGTGACCAGCAGCAATGACTGGATCACTTTCAGGCAGCAAAGCCAGAATCTGTTAGAAGTCCACACAGATTCTATCCTGGAGCTGCACCAACAGAAAACCATTCTGGGAGCTCCTGTCAGCCTGATGAACTGTTGTAACAAGCGACATGGTTGTGGTCACTGAACAACTTTACCATTAAATCACAATGTAATCATCTTGTTATTGGCAGGACAACCAAGTCAGGAAGGCTGACAGTAGCACAAGGTTTCTCCATGTCGTGTCCAGGGACAGGCATAGGGTTCCCTGGTATTCCCTGTTCACAGAAGCAAGTTGTGAAATGCATACATGTTGCCCTACTCTGTCCCAGCTCCACCTCCCGAACACATTGGCTTAAGACTTTCTCAGTCTTGCAGGACACAGTTTACCACATTACCAACACTGGGTGATCTACGGTGAAAGACCCTGATGTCCTGAAATATAAATTCTATTCTCCACAGATAATACCTTCTCTAAGATACCAGGCCACTTACAAGTTCTCCTCTTTTTTTAAAGCAACTCTGTAGACTCTGCTTCCCTGATTTCAAGCCTACATTAAGTGATGTGAGAAAAACACATGCAAGACTTTGCCTTGAACAGCTGCAAACTGCTAGTAGGGCAGGCTTCCAGAAAGGTGGAAAGAAGATGGTGACAAAAAAGACGGAATAAAAATAGTCTTTTGACTGTATGGTATGCATCAATGTTTCATGCACATTATGGGAAAAAATCCTGGAGGGCAGATGGAAACATGAAATAGAGATGCTTTTGTGAATCCCGGAGAATGTCTTCCTCTAAAGTGCTCTCCTACAAGACGCTTGAGCTCCTTTCACGGTATGGGAAAGTAGCTCTAGCCTAGCAAAAAATTTGCAATCAAAAAGATATGTTTAATTTAATTTTATTTTTAAAAAGTTGTGAGGAGATGAGTTTTACAATAGCCGTGTCTTCAATTAATTTTTCAGACAGGTGTTTAGACAAATGGATTTATTTACTGATTTAGCTGACAGTGAATTTTTTTCACTGAAAAATAATGACCTTAAAAACAAAGCAAATCTTGCACAGAGTGCTCCTCTAGATGATATACACAAGAATCTGACTAGTCAGGAAACATTTCAGCTCAACTGATGTAGTGGTCTCAATATGAAACATCTTCTATGTTTTGCGGGGTGTTTGAGGTAAAATGCTTGACCAGTGTTTTGTTTGAACTGTTTATGTTTAGCACCTTTGTATTGCCTGTTTCTTGTCCCCTTCCAGAAATGCACAATCCATCACAATCTTCTGGGGATTCTCCAGGAAACCCTCCTTTCACCACTCTGCTGAGCTGACAATTTCAAGGTTCAGATCCACCTTTCATTTATCTTCTGAAATCTGATGGCTATCTTTTAGCTACTAATTACCCTCTTCATATGGGCTGCAGCTTTTTTATGTGCTAAGAGAAATCAGAAAAAACGAAGATGTTACTAGTCACCCTACTCATTACAAAGTCTATTTTAATACTGCTAACTAGTTTCTTCCCTCATGACCACATTTAGATTCTTTTCTCCCAGTTTCTCTTTTCACCGTGTGCCCTTCAAAACTGCAAGATGCCTTCCAAATTACTTCCACATACTACATATGCTGTTGTAGGCTTTTCTGAGACATACATAATGGGGTAAGTTGGTTGCTATTGTTTCAAAACTTGAAATGGTCAGACACTGTTGGAGAGGGAATTTGAGTATAAAGGGTTCTGCTTTTGGTTGTTTGTTAGTTTTTTGTTTGGTTTTGTTTTTAAAGAAAAAAATAATATGCATTACATATTTAACTACATACATGGGAAACTAGCTCTCCTTATGCTGAAGGATATTACTCCCTAATAAATTCCTGGGAGACTTAAGAGCCTCATTTATAAAGACAATAGGCAAACTGTGATAATGCACTGCAAGGTGCATTATCAATAATCAATAAGCTTCAACCAGGACTATTAGAGGAGCATTTCCTTAAAGGGGAAAACAAAATCAACAACCCAACGCCTCCTTTGTTTGCACTTTTTGTGCCAAACCTCCCTCTTACACACTATTTTCACTCTTCTTATGGCTTCTGAAAATTACTGTAAAATACACTGCAAAGCTAAGAAAATTCTACAGCAGCTTTTAGATCTACACAAGCTCATTCTACTACACAGAAGATTTAGAACAGCAACACAGTTCAAAATTCTTTGTGTACTTCACCCTGAGTGAAGATTGAGCACACTAACGAAAACTCCGTGACAGCACAGCTTTATATTTGAGACTGCTCTAGGATGAATAAACACTCTGAGCATGACTAAGGTCTGGAGCAGGGGGGCAGCATAACCAAAGCTGGGGAAGGCTGTGATTAGTGAGGAGGAAATGAGAGGAGATCAAATCAGCTGAGAAAGGAGGCAGAAAAGCGTGAATCATGTCTGGGACTTGGCACAGCAAAGAAATGTATCATTAAAGCTTTAAAGTAAGACTGATGAGAAGAGGACATTTCACTGAGGGGAACAAGAGCAAAGAAAAAAAAATGCAAAAGCATCAGAAAGTGTGATCAAGAGCTCTTGTGGAGTCAGGTACCGGACAAACTACAAAACATGAGTCAGCAGCACAGATGTGACAGTTGCTGACTGGGAGGAAGGCAAACCAGCACTTGCTAAGCTGAAGGATGTCGCATGGGCAGGGGTGCAGGCAGCAGCAGGAGGAAGCAGTCCCATACAACACCATCCATTCTCTGTGTCTGTGCACATCCCCGAACACATGGCTCCCTCCAGCCTTCAAACTATCTTCCCTTGCACCCAACGTGAGGAGTGAAGCTCCAGGGAGCATGGAGCTGTGCCATGGCTTCAGCTCAGCTGAGACAGGCAGCTCCTTGCAGTGTGTAACTGGGCTGGGCGGCTTCTTGCCTTCCCCACAGCCCCAGGGCCTCCAAGGCAGGGAGCAGGCAGCGTGCTCCATGGTGACATCAGCACCACGAGCAGGGTCAGCACCCTCCTGGAGATCGCCAGGCATTCCAAACAGGGCAAGGTAGGTACGGACAGAATTGCAAAGATTTGGACAGTGAAGGTAAGTGATCTGGGCAGCTAAGGTAACTTGATACTATTCCTCATTAAATGGGTCTTTTACACAGAGGGTACAGAGCACAGAGAACAAGGAGAAGGAGAATACACGGAGGTATCAGGGAGCTGATACAGTAAAGTTTCTGAGAAGTCCTTCAGTACAGCTGGACTAGTAAGTTGTAGGCAAGGCTAGCTGAGCAAGGACCAGGGAGAGGGGTAGGGGATACTGACAGTGAAGGCTGATACCCTGGGTGAAAGAGAAATGAAAGGGTGGAGGGACAGTAGCTGGAGTGCAGAAGTTTGGAGGTGCTCAGTGAGTGACAGCGCATCTGTGTGGATGAGGAGCTCAGAGAAAATAAATAAAACAGGAGTCTTATGATGTAAGTTTGAGAATGGCTAAGTCAAATGGCAAGGGAAAGGCTGCTACCTGAATGATGGAGAGATGCTCCAGAAAAAGTAGTTTAAACCCTCCTGTGAAGTTATTGTGCAATTGGGCATGCAATACTTACCGGATCAGTTTCCTCCTCCAGCCTCCACAGGATCCTGAAGCCGTTTCTTGGGTATTGTTCACAGCTGAGGAGACACAGTGCTTTGCAGCAGGCCCAGGCCCAGGAGGACACTATGGCATAGGTGAGGATACTGACTTTGTTTTTGTTGGTTTGTTTTTTTTTAACCCAGTTACCTCAGGCCTCTGTTGTGGCACTTTGCACCATCTGAGAGAAAAAAAATAATTCACTCCTGGATTTGGTGGCAATGTCACTTGCAAAGCCACAGCTCTGAGCACGTATGAGGGCACTGATCAAGAATCCTGTTGAGTTTCTTTGTCTTCTGCTATATCCTTCGTGGTCCTTTGTGCTGATTCCGAGGCCAGGTCCAGGTGTGCTTTCTCTCTTTCATTTATGTGGGTAGTGACCTGTACCTGTCCATCCCGTAACAATTCATATCCAAGTAGGCTCAGTCATATATGAACTGGAGGCCACCAGAGCCTTGACAGACTCTTCAAAACTAATTGATTATTATAACCAACTTTCTTACAACCTCAACCACAAAAAGCAGCACTCTTGCCTACCTGCCAACATGTATGGAGCATCTACCTCTACAAAAGATGATCCTGGAGTAAAGCAGGACATGGGTAATGAGCCAGGTGGGAAGAAATAAAAACTCCAGTGCATTATAAGCAATCAACCCAAAGAAACCTTGAGTGGAACCCAGCTCACCACAACAAGCATTCACTGCAGTAAGTAGTCCTTTGTGATGCAACGTTGAGAACTCAGTTCAGCATGGACACATGATGCTCTAAGAGGAACTGCATTGTGTTGAAGGCAACATCCTATTGTGGACAAAGCCATAGTGAATTGGATTTGTTAATTATTTCTCAGTAATCATCAGCCTAGACATTCTTTCTCACTTCATCCATTTTAAAGTTCACAAAGGGACAATTCTACCTATTGTCTGCTTGAGTGAATCCTATGTTTCCATGCTTAGAAAAGGAAAAGAGACGCAGAGAATGGAAAATGCAGTGAATTTTGCATGCAGTTTCTGTTTGTTAGTGAAAATTCTTTTTCAGCATATAGGAAGAATATCATAATGCAAAAAAGAAAAGAGAAAAATTCCCACAATGGGTTATTCCTCATCCTCTACCTTTAAGGGACTACTCTAATAGATAACAGAAACGCATTTGTAGTAACTGTATTCAAGCATCTTCTGTAAGCCACTAAGACACCAAAGGAATTGGTCAGGTGGATGTGTACATTTCAGATCTGCTAAATCCTCTCTCTCTAATCCCACCTCTCTCACACCCCCTGCTGCAATTTTGAGAAAAGCAGCTCATATCTAAGGCCTATCAGCTTACACGTATTTATCAGCTTCCAGTCCTTCCTTAAAGAAAGAAGCAAAACTACTTAACCAAATCCAGCCACCCTCTCTGACAAGTCTTCCCTCCTCTTGCAACAAGACCCATCCACCCCTAGTTTCTGAAGTGCAGCCCTAACCACTGTGCTCTTTCAGAGCCTCCACTGCCCATGAGAAGCTGCAGAGCCACATTCCTCCTTCCAAGGCTTCCCTGCTCTGGTAGCAAACCCCAAGGAATCACTTCAGCTCCTGGCTGCAAAAGCCTGTAGGTCACTGTGCATCGCAAACCAAGTCTTGGAGATTTCTGTTAGATGCACAGGCTGTTCTTTATTTACAAAGGCCAGGATATTAAGAAGATGCCATTACAAAAAGGAGGAGTATTTATTTACAGATATCATCAGCAATTTACAAGAAAATGAAATAAATAGGTCACATAGGAACAGCTGAAGCACTGTGTGGGTAACTGGATGTTTCAGCTATCTTAAATACAGTATTGCATCAAATACTGTAAGAGAGCGACAGATCACAAATGCCAAGTTAGTCATTTTCAGTAACAGTTCTCATGGAATTTTTTCCTTCTAAATAATCAAAACAATTGGTCATTGGTCCTTATAAGGAAAAGTGCCATACCAAACAGAATTTTATAAAATACAGCTGTTTTAACTTCACCGTTCCCTCCAGCATATCCGTAGCACCTGAATTTTGGAGCTGTATTTTTGTTCGTGTCTTTGTTGTTTCTTTCTTTAATTTTTTTTAACAAGATGACAAGATAAAGCTATTAAAACTATTGCAGTGGAGTAACTTGTTCAGAGTAACAGGTTTCATCTGTTCTTATGACAGAGACACTCAATAAAGCCACAGCATAGCAAATTTTAAACGAATAAACACCAAAACTTGTTTTTTTAACAGCAAAGTGTTAGCCTGTGAGATTAACTGCCAGAAGGTAGCATACAGTTAGACAGACAAGATTTACATAGATAACTTGATTATCCAGAATTGTAATATGGTTTCAAGAGGGCTTCCAGGACAAAATACAAATCAGCAGAGAGTTAAATAAGAGAGGAGCTTCTCCTCTGTATCTTATACCACCCCTTGAGGCATCTGACAGCACCTAATATCAAGACAAAATACAGGACTAGACAGAACAGTAGTCAGAATTCCTGTGTTGTATGAGATCTAGAGAGGATAACACTTTTGTGGACTCCAAACAGCAGCCTCCCATCTCCCCAGAGCATCTTTTGAAACACACAGCTGAGCTTGCCTCGAGTATGGCAAAGTATATGTTTTAAGACCTTGGGCACTGGGATACCCGCCAAGTCACAACAAATATGTATACATAATCTAATCTACTTAAATTCGGAGTGGAAACTCAGTGCCCTTCAGCTATACCCCTCCAGGCTACGAATAGTATGCTTGACAGACAGGATGAAGTTTCCCTGTGTAATAACTGAGTGCTTCTGGTGTCTAACCACGCCTCCCAGCTTCATCCAAACCCAAAGATCAGGGAGGGAGGAGTCATCAGCATGAAGGTGAGGAGGTTAGGAAATAGGAGCAAAATGAGATTAGGGAAGAGGAAACAGAGACAAATTATAGGTGGATTAGGACCAACACGGCTCTCTCAATCAAACAGAAGAAAGACCTCTTTTCCCTTTACTCCTCCCTTTATGTGGCAGATGACAAGTTGGTAAAAAAAATCCCCAAAACAGAGACTCCTGTGAAGAGGAGAAGGGAGACTAAAAAGTGAAACGAAGCCAAGCAGAGGCAAAGCAGCAGTGTTAATAAATTGCAAGACAATGCTGGAGAGAGGATTTTTCACATCATTGGTATGATTGCCTTTTCTTAGGAAAAAGTGGCTAGAAACAAAGCCAATTAAATCCTTTGGAGCCATTAAGGGCTTCTACTGCTAAAAGTAAAAATAACAAAACAAAAATCAAAACCGTTTAGGATACAGATGAATGTAAATACACGGGGGCATATGTTGGCAGCAAAAAGCAGTAACTGTTGTCTTCCAAAATGATGGAATATTAGTATTTTTCTTTAAAAGCAGGTGACTTTTGAGTATGAAATTTCATACTGCACTTGTTTCTATGACCTATGAACTCTCTGTTAAGAAAAGCTAAACAAATGGATAAATTTTAATAAGAGATCTTTGCATTTGGACTCTGGAAGAAAAATTTCACTAGCAGTCTTACTTTCTACCACTAACCAATCATTTATAGTATCTACTAATCCTTTAAAACACTTGTTCTAATTGCACACAATAATGGCCAGCTTTATCTGAAGCAGATCTAGTGTGTTCTATGTACTTATTTTAGCAGGTTTTTTCTTTACTTCTAACAGATAATGTTACAATTACAAATTTCAAACTGCAAATGCCCTGCTCACCAAAATCTGAGTACCAGAGGGAGAAAAGGGAGATGTGGAGACTCATGCCCATTGCATCAGTGTTTGTAACTGCCCAAATGAGCAGCCTCTAAGAAAAAAAGCAATACGTGTGAACACGAAGCATGGATTCATGACCAGTTAATGCTGGGTAGTACAGTCTGACAGCACAGCACCCACCCAAGCCTTCTATCAGTAAGAACACATGAAAAGGTAACACACAGGAACTTGGCCGTAGAAATTACATTTCTTTCCTGCCTCCTATCAATTCACAGAAATGTGCCAGAGTAAAGGAAGGTGTGCATCCCCTTCTGCAGGAAGAGCTGGAAGCTCATCTTACTAAACCACACTTGTTACACATTATCAACCATACACAATACGCTTATTTACCACCTGTAGCTTCCACCCCTTTCCCCAAACTCACCCAGTCCCGCCACCTTGCACAAGCTGCCACCATGACTAGTGCTGGGGGGAAACATCTGCTAAAGAAAAGGGTACAAAACGGTCAAAAAGAGATAGGGTTATGCAAATGAATGGCTAAGAAAGACGACTCACTACCGAAACAGGTACAATGGCCTGATGATTTCAACATGTTTCTTTCTGAAATCACTTGTTTCCTTACCAAAGCAGGGGCGTGCTTTTGGAGGAGCCTTTCCCAAATGAAAATACGAGAACTTTAATTTCTTGTTGCTATCCCGGTTGTCACCAAAGCTCTGAGGTCTGTACCCAAAAGGCTGTACTTGCCAAGATGAGGGCTGGTATTTCCCTTGAATTACACACAAACCAGCACCGTGAGGCATCAACTTTTCAAAACAAAACTCAACACAAAACAAACCCCAGAAATATCACTCAGAATATATATAGCTATGGTAAAGATAATTGCTGTTAGTTAACCTCAAGGCCTGATCCTTCATCAGATTTGATAGCTGCCTTGGCAAGCGACTTAAGCAGTTACCTTCTCATCTCTGGATCCAATCCCAAAAGCAAAGCAGCTATCTCCAGAATTAAGTAACTCCACCAAGCAAGCACCTTGTTTACTGGGTCAACCATAGGCAGAGGCAACCATGCCCAGCCAACATGCCAAACTGGCTGGACACAAGCCACCTCCTTGCTGGAAGCCAGACCACGCCATAAAAGCTGCTGAGCTTTTCAGCTTTCCATTCATGAGCAGCTCAGAGGCAGGGGTAACAGCTCTGGCATAGCATCTTGGCTAATGCTTTGGGATTGGAGGTGGACACATCTGTCCAGCTGTCATGTTGAAGACAGCACACATCAGCACTCTGTTAGTCTGCCCAGAGCTTAGTTATTTTCAGCATGCCTCCACACTGAAACAGTTCAGTGCTTCTTTTTCCTTTCCTTTCCTGTCCTTTCCTTTTTCTTTCCTTTCCTTTTTCCGTGCCAGACCAGAGACCTAAAACATTCAAGTTAACCCTAGAGAACTGAAACAGTCAAATTAACCCTACAGAAAGAATTCAAACTATTTCCATGCAGTCTAAGTCTTTGGAGTGGCTTTGTGCCAGCACAAGAGGAGGAAGAGAAGAGCCACCTCATGAACAGGGATGAGCAGTTTGGGATTCCCCCATCACTAGTCCCAGGAGCATGCACAGATTTCCTGTGGTCTCTTGGTACTAACTGTACTGAGTAGCCACTCAGAGTCAGGAATGGCAGCAATTTCAGCACCCCGCTGGACAAGAGGATTTGGCAGCAGCTCTGTCTTGCAGACCCAACATCCAAGAGGAACCAACGTGATGGAGCAGACTAATGGAGTATCATGGCACTGTGAGATGCTCTCACCTTAGCAGGGGTGAAGAAAGGTACTAAATGACCAAGTTCATATTATTACTGGCAGTGCATAGATCTCCCTGAATAAACTTGGTGCGATCTAAGTCTGCCAAACATCTACAGTCACAACAGAGAGAGCACTGGGCAACTGTTTGAACTCACTACTCCTACTAGAGTGAAAATAATGTAGAAGTTTACAGTTCTCTGCACCACAGATGACTGTCAACCACAGAGACCAACACAGGGCCTTCTGAAAGTTGAATTTAAAAAAAAAAGTCTACCACACTTATATAACCTTTCATATTGAAATACTATCTTCTGATTCAACAGGAAGCAAGGCTGAACATTCTCACAACAGCATCAAATTCAAGTACACACTTTTTGCCTCATTTCAATATTGAGAAAGGTGGAGAAAAGTTATCTGGACATACAACTAATGATGATAGCATGGCCTCCTCCTTGGAGCACATTTTCAGTGAAAGATTTAAAACATGAAGGTAAAGAGAAAGTTAAACAAAATATCACGTGATTTTTAAAAGCTGAACCATGTCAAACACCCAGCTTTTCTTCAACATTACAAATAGCCTTTATACAAAAGAAGCACAACACTTCTAGTCTCACTCAATAAGGAATCTGCTGCACTACCACCTGAGCAGTAATTTGTTGAGCTTAGAAGAGAGGAGTTAGTTCAAGAATAGTATGGCAGGAAAAGCAGCAGATCAAGAGATGACAACAGATTTCTTTCAGAAAAAGGTGGAAGGATGTTAGTTATGGACTTCTGCCAAGACTGGTCTTTAGTCTTTTTGATTCAACATTTTCATTTAGAATTTTTTTTTTTTTTGCCTTTAAGTGAGCACTACAAAAATATGCAGAAAATACGAAACTAGGAGGTAGCACAAGTACAGGGCAAACTGAAACACACAAGAAAAATGGTAACAAATCTTAAGGACAGAAACAAGACAAAAAGTAACAACAAAGAACAGAGTAACGCTCTTAGAGACTAGTGGTTTCTGCTGCAAGTGATGAACTGTTAGTTGGAAGCGGCAGAGAAGGAAAAAATTTGTGTGTAACCCTCCTATAAGCAGCTAGTAAAAGTCACTAAAGAGAGCCGGTTCAGAAGAAGGAAAATATGATTCAAAAAAGCAGCTGTATTTGCAGTACAGGAAGGGACATAAACATGCTACTACAGCAAACTACCAAGATCTTGCTGGGAACGCCGTGTATAAATCTGGTAATACGTATTCGCAAAAAATTTACCTGAGATAGCGCAACAAAACATCTGACCAAAGGAAAAAAAAACCAACTAAAGTTCTTAAGTACACCAACAAGACAGTCAGTAGAGCTGGAACAAAGAAGTGGAAGTGTTAGCTTATCAAAATAAGTTTAGGCTGGAAATTAAAAGGCTTTCTAGACAACAAAACACTGGCTTTAAGTTTACATGGAAAAAACTCCACTAGTTTGCAAGTGGCTCTATATAGGTTCACAGAGACAGACATGGTTTCTGTGACAGTGAGGCATCTGGCTCCGCCAGGGTGATTTGTTCCAGTTCTGGGTGATTTGTTCTGGTTCGGGGTCCCTGAATACTTGTTGCAACACAGTGATGGTCCTTGCAGGCCGGAGCAAAAGTCCACCAGCCCAGCACTCTTGCTCCAGTAACAGCCAGCAGCAGATCATGAGGAAGACAAGTGCATGGTATTTTGGGGAAGTATCACCACTTGTGATTGAGGGACTTAGACATCTAGAGAGATTTAATACCCCCTTTTTCCACCATTTCGGCAGCCCTCTCTTGTGCCCATGTAAGCTTTTCTACTGGCATCCCATGGCAAGGAGTGCCACAGCTTAATTTCACATTTTATTAACAACAGCTTTCTTCTAGCTTGTTCTGAGCCCATTTCCCGCTATGTCTCTTTCCTCTTAGCTAATGATTTTGCTCACCCTTTATCCCATCAATACCACTCATGTTTCCTTTATCATTCTGCCTGTGATATGATATCTCTGTTTTCAGTACTCTCCCTTTTGTAGTCTCTTATAAAGCTGAAAAGTCTAAGCCAACTTAGGCCTTCCTTGCATGGAAATTGTTCACTACTTTTTGCATTCATCACTTTGTCCTGTATCTTTGCCATGCTACGTAGCTCTTGTACAGTATTGAGGAGACACACACACCACAGATTGCTGCCTGTTTGATTTCTTTCCTTACAATTATTTCCCAATATCCAGTGAAGTACTACAGTAAGCTTGACATCTACACCAGGCAAGAAAGCATAAACTTCAATGAACAACTCAGGCGGACACATGAACTAATACAACATACCGATGAAGAAGAAACATAACTTAGAAAAGGAAGTCAAGCTCCACGAAGCAAGTGGAGCTCTCTGGAGGAATCAATACACATGCAGAAAAGGGAAATGCAAATGAACACCATGCAGCTACACCTGAACTGGCTGGAGAGACAGAAAGCTGAACAGACTGGCAGCTCTTCCAATTAAAGAGCTGGAGATGTGAAATTAAATGAAAGGACACAGGTTTGAGAAGGCAATGCACCTGCTTTTCACACATTTCTGCAGTGTGACTCCTTGCAACAGCATGTTTAGACACTTTAGAATTTACAAAAGCTCAAGAGGTCACACGAAAAAGTTATGAAAAAGTCCAGTAAAGGTTAGTAAATACAAACTCATCATGTTTAGCTCAGGTAGCCTTTGAAAAGAGGATTAATGAAGACCAGGAGAATGCTCTGGGAGTATCATCCCTACTCCTGTTAACTCTTCATGACCACTTTGGTTTTGCCAGTGCTAGAAACAGAACACCAGGTCTTAATATGCACACAAGTATAATTATTCTTACTAAAGAAAATGCAAATATTGAATTTGATCGACATTTATCAGCTTAAATAAAAGTACTGTCATTTCAGGCCTTGATCAGGCTGCAAAGCCCTGCAGTAACAGTCCTCTAGCAACCCTTGCTTTCAAAGCAGGACAATTCCTCTGTTAATTTTACACAAGAACCAACACTGCTCTCAGTACCTACAAATGTGAACTCAAATCCAGTATATTTGACTATTTGCAGAATGAGTAGGATCACATTTCACCACACTGCCAAACACTTGCCATTATATGATAAATTCCTCTATTTAAGCCAACCTACAACTTTGCCAAACTGCCATTGTTTGGGCTGAAATTTTACAAATTAGTGTCTGCTTCCTTGTTTTGTTTCTTCACTTTTTATTCATTCAAAACAGTGCATTTCAAAAACATAAAGGTTAATAGAAAAAAAAAAGTTTTGTCTGGGTCAAAAAATTCGGGTACACTTTTCCTACTTTCCTTTTCCTTTAAACACCTTCCTTTGAGATGGAGACTTGAAATTAGACAGAGATAGTGGTGTAGCTGTCATTCCTGTGAACTCTACCCAAATTCAGCCAGTATGTTAATTACTTATTCCACAATCCCATTAGTAACTCAGAAATCAATGTTTGGAGTCAGATAATTGAACCCTGTCCTAGAGGACTCAGATTCTACTAGAGATCTCTGTGTCATTTAAACTAAATGCTACAGAGAAGGTCATTAATTTTCCCAGTCCTTGGCATGTGTCTACAAGGAGTGATTTGCAGAAATACTTAGTGCCTGAAGCTGACGTGAAAGGCAGTGAAAGCTGCATTCTAAACAGATTATGAAGACAATGGTTTTGAAAAACTCCGCCTAGTAATCTCAGAACAGGTTCTTCCAAAAATTCCGCAGAAATTTGACTCTTAAAAAAACAACTAAAGAAAAAGGCCCACAAGACTAATTTACTTTATTCTTACTCTGCATTTTATCCTGTGCATGCACTGCAGGCTCCCCTCCTTTGGAATCAAGGTGCTTTACAGCATAAGTATCATGATGCAGGTTGGGCAAGAGGTGTCTCTCCATCACAAGAGTCAGAAACAATGTACAAGCAGCTCAGCATTTCCCCACGGCAGCGACTGTGGCTGTAGGGCAGGTTTTCTCAAAGTATCCAGAGCCTGAAGCAAAACATCAAACGTGCTAGAGAGCATACCAGAACTCTGTATAAATATGTTCCATTGTCAAGATCCATGTATAAGTTTTCAGCCAGAAAACTGGCTTGTGAACTCCCATCTGCAGGATACATACTGCTCTGAGAACTAGCATTGCACTGGGTATTTGCCTTCAATGATCCAGGGCCTGAAAAACAGGATAGCATAGGACTGCCCATGGTGATGACCAAGAGGAACATAATTTGGCTTTGTCAGCCAGTGTTGTGCCATGTCGTTAAATTAACACACAAAATTAAACAGTGTGCACACATGTAACTCCAAACACTCTAACTGCTTTTTTCCCTTTCCTTTCCACATGTCTCAGTTCTCCTCTATCAAGTAACAGTGTTAGCTTGTCAGGGGAAGGACAGATGCCTGCTGTGTTTTCCTTTTCAGCCTCTAGTACACTGAAATCTATAAATGGATGCTATTTTTTTTTAAGACATTAACAAAGCAACACAACTCCTAAAGCCTCCTTTAGTTCTATTCATTCTTCTCTGGTCATCGGTACTTGGAAACAAACATTCTTCCTGTCCACTGCTCTCCTGTGAAAGACCACAGTATCTATAGTTACTGGAGAAGAGTGTTTCAGTTATCTAGGCTCCAAACCTTCCCATGCTTTACTTTTCAGCTTGCCCCAGAGGGCTTGCTCTCTCCAAGGACATCAGAATGAAGATTTCTCTCTTTCCAAAGGTAGCTACTAAAACTCTCTCTCCTCACTGGGAAGCTCATAAACTCTTAAGAGAATAAAATACCATGATCACATCTGAAACTGAAGAGCTGAAGAGTCACTTCTGATCAACTTACAGCTTCCAGACAACTTGCCAGGCTCCCCCAGTACAAGGAAAGAGGTGAGACTGCAACTCTAGCCCTAAGAAATGCTGTCAGAGAGCACAGGTTGAGTTTAAAAAAAAAAAAAGAAGAGCTACCAACTTCCCCAAAATAATTTTTTTCTTCATATTTTTAGGCCTTCCTGCCAAAGAAAAGCATATTGGGCAGGTGGGACACACCACCACAAGATGACACTGCGAAACTCTCACCGGAAGGATACAAATAGCATCAGAAACAGCATCTCAGTTTCCTTCAAAATATCCATGATTTTCTAAAAGCCCTAAGAAACAAACACCAGGATAATTCCTGATCCTAAGAATGGAATGGCATGACAGCGCAGGGGGAGGAGGACTATATCAAGAAAGAATCTTTCCTATTCCCTTCTTAAAGCATGACTGCTTACAAGAGGCAATCTCACACAAATACAAGATATTTTTGTCTGATCTTGCTCAGCTGTTTCTCCTTGGACATTTGAATACCAAATTTATTAAAAATAATACTGTATTTTTGGTTAGAGGTAGATTAAGAATTTTTCTTCTCAGAATCCATGAGAAGATACTTCCCTCTTTAGTTCAGTGGAGCAGCACAAACTTGTGGCTAAGAAATTTTGGGTGTAATTCTGAAAGGTACAAACAAACAAGCCGAAGTCCGAGTTCATGCAAAAATCCTCTCAGGGCAGCTGTTTATTTTATGTAATTCTTCCAGCTGTGCAAAGGTGCTCTAAAAAAACAAAGCACACTGCAGAAGAAAGGATAACAGCTCAACAAAACCTGCGGAACGGCAGAGTTCTTCCCTGGGGAGGTGCGGGGGGAGGCAGGAAGTCCAAGCCTGAGAAGCTGCTGTAGCACACAACACAGGGCAGCAAGACCCAGGACCTGAAACCCTGCTGGCAGATGGATATTTCAGATGGTTCATCTCAAGGAATGTGTTAAGAACAGCACGCAAGAATCCACTGAAGCATTCAAGTAGTCAGAGGATCGATATATTTTGCAGGTATGAATATCCTTCATCACAATCTGCTAGTGCTTTATCTAGAAACTACTTGTCAATACACAAACATCCCTGCTTCCTAGTGATCCTATGTCACAGACCACCATCAGACAAAGCACTGCAGAAACATTTTTCTTTTGCAACTGATGAGTAATCTGGGAGTGAAAAATGAAAGCAGAATAGAAATCTGGTACAGAAAAATGGTATGTTTAAAAAAGTAGTAGTGAAAAGAAAGAATTAATCAAAACAAAACCCAAACTGAACTTTTCCTATAAATCAAAGATTTCAAAATACTAAACAATAAGAGACTTGATTATGAAGAAACCTAAATGTGCAAAAATGAAAAGGTCAGATGAAGGTGTTTGAAGTATTATTAAAATGATGGTCTACCTGCAGAAGGTAGTTTTCAGATGCACTGACTACTCTGGACAATTTTATTTTATGCTCTCTCCATCTTTCCTTAGAGATATAAGTGAAAACCATTGTTGAGGAAAGCTGCAGAAACTTGGAATAAATAGGAAAGAGTAACAAGATGAGAAACAAGTCATTGCTAGACAGAAAAATAGAGAATGCAGAAAGCTGGAAAACCTGAAGCAAAATAACAAACGAACAGTTTAACCTTGTTGAGGACACTGGGACGCAGTGGTGATAACTAGGAACGCACATTGTTCTGGTCCTCTTTTATTGTAAGGAATTTATCATGGGCTCAACTTCTTGTCTGTCTTGGCTTTTTAAATATAAAAGCTCCTGTTTGGTAAATACATTCTCATCTTTAAAGCAGAATTATGGTCTGAAAGTTGACACTAAAAATAGCACTAAGGAGCTTCATATTCACATCTTCTTGATTTCTGTATCAATTTACTCGATTGCAACAGTCAAGTGTATGTTCTTTGGTCCTAAAGACTCAAAGGAGTTAATCCTGAAGAGAAGTTTGACAGGGTGACAGTTTTCAGTTTAAATCCATAAATTATAGTTGAAATCCAATGTGTAACTGTAAACACATTATGTGTAAAGAACGAAGCATTCACAAATATTTAGCAATTCTCTTAAGAAAAGCAAGTATCTGAGCAAAAAACCACCAAAATTAGAATAAGGAAACATAGAAAAAATAAAAAGAATACATATTCCACTAATCCATACTGGCATGCCAGGAAAACTTAAAGACAATTTGGAACAAACTTCACAAATTCTTACAATTAGGAAATACATGAGGAATAACATCATGAATAAGTCTTCAAATTAGCAAGTGACCAAGAAGTATACACTTTGCCAATTTCAGTTCAAATCAAAATACTTCATGATACAAGCATATTTTTAGTACTTTTACAAATAAATGAGTTCTTTGGAATAAGATTCCTCACTCACTAACATTCTCATTTTTTTCCTTGCAGTGTCAGAAACAACCATTTCAAGATGACTTTTCCAAATCTCTAAATTGAAACGGACTTCACATGCAATTTCACATGCAACTTCATATGAAGTTGGAGTCTGAAAAAAGGACAAATATCTTTTAAATATGAATCTTGGAAAAGTTGTATTTGGGGTTTTTTTTTCCTTCACTTTAACGACTGTCTGAAGTAACTACTGCACTAACCTGATGACACACTTATTTATTATATTTTCTTATGCCTGTTATTCACTTTCTGGCAGTAATACAACTTCATTTAGCAATAGCTTGGACCCCTCAGTAAGGGAATGTGTACATAGTAGCACTCTAATCTTGCTGCCCAGCTAAGACAGTCACATGAGTCACTTGCTGCCTTTAGAGCAACACACACCACTTGCTGAATTTAGAGACATTCTCTGTTTCTGCACTGGCCATAGACATAAATTGAGTAATACCCTATCCTAACTACATACAAAACTCTCTAGGTATTTATTTTTAGGTTTTTTATATTTAAATCGGTAACTCAAAGAACATGTTTTTTACTAATGCAGTTAACAACCCAGCTCCATAAAACGATTTATGTACCAGTTTTCAGTGTTACCGCTCTCATACCAGTTGGGCTAACTTCAGCAATCAGTTCAAATGTAGGTAACTTCATCTAATTGTTCAGTGAAAATCCAGCCCTGGAAGGATGAAGAACTCTGTCTGCCAGGACGATTCAGTATACGGCTTTGGAACAAAACACTTTACAACAATTCCTTCCTTATCAGGATTTTAAACTGTGACTGTTTGGAACACCACCTTATTAAACAGTCTATTTAAAAACAATTTACATAAAGACTGGCATAGTTGCTTCCATACAGCTCTTCAGTCTACTAATACATGTAACTCCTTGTGGAAAATATTTTATTTACCAACATAATCTATAGGTGTTGTGTAGGAAGTACTATCTCATACTGTTTGGTGCCGTGCCTTACAGGAAAGCACAGTGAGGAGTCAGTTCTTTGGACTATTGCTGCATCTGCAGTGTAGGCCCAATGATGTTTCATTTTCCTCTGTATCACATAATACTTTCTTTCCCATATTCTCCCTGTGTCTCATTATGGCACTGTTCTTTGCAGATGGTTATATAGGGACGTGATCAGAGCCACAATGTATTGTGCTCTGGCCATATGTGTTTACTGACTACCAGAGTAACAAAAACCCCACAGAGCCACTTCAAGGTACAGGGCTAATGCCACCAAACCTGAGGAGTCCTACATTCTATGAAACACACTTCTACATTCTACAGTCATTCTGCACACATTGCACACTCTACAGTCCAAAAATACACTGGCACAAATTCTAAAAGATGTTCCAGTGGGCCTAAAGAAGAAAGCAGTGTATCAAACCTTAGCTAACTCTGTTAGTTTCAAGTATGGCCAAACTTTCCTTGAAACAGACTTCTTGCCAGTAGGAAATCACGGTAGGCAATGTCCCAACTTGCCAGTCAAGCAGTAGCACATTTTCAAGTTAAATATTCTAATCTGTCAGATAACATTAAATAGAATTCCATGACTAGCCAGAATAGAGTATCACATAGTAACAACTAACTAAACTTTTCACTCCTGTTGTATCATTCTGAATTAGCATTTTAAAAATAAATGGAAATGGTTACTTCTATGCCGTTTCAGGAAACTTTGCACTAAATTCAACTAAACACAAACAAATTCCTTGTATTGGTATTTATTACCTAATAAATTCTAGTCATTGGAGTACAAAGAGCCAGTCAACCTACAGTTAAATTTCAGATTTTCACACATACATGTACTGTTCTTAGAATCAACATCTAAAATTTCTGAAATCTAAAGATAAGACAGAACTATATTTTTCTGTTGCATTTTTTGCACTTTACAGAGTTTTCTGCCAAGTCAGTACTGCTGTTTCCCACGTCTGTGTGACTCTTTACTCAGCAACAGTATACAATTACAAACATTGAAAAGACAACTTCAGAAAACAAAGTGGCAGAGGAACATGGGGCAAGATTAGCAATTGAAACAACTAATCCAGATGAATCTCAGAGTCTCCAATCCATCTGGCATAAATTCTCACACTCCTTTATCTTTTCCCTAATCAGTATAGTATTCTATTCAGGTATTTGGTTATCACAACATAATATTCTCCATCAAAATTAGGAATTACTACCCTCCCACTGAGAAAAAATTTTTGCATATGCAAGTTTTAATCATCAATTTGTCCCCAATAGCCAGAACACCTCAGAGCAGGCCAAAATATGCTGACATTTAAAACAATTATTGGAAAAAAAATTCTGCAATTTGATAATGAAGGCATTATGCATGTTGCTGAGGAAGTTTCACTCCTTAAGAATTCAGTTTCACGGGTGTATTTCCGTGCTATCCTGAAACCTCTCAGACGGGCTCTTGTAAGAGGTAGCTGCTTAGAATAAAAACATTGCCTACAGAGTGATGTATGATGGTTTAGTGGATTAGGATGTTAAAAACATAATCTCTTTTGACACAGCTATTTTTAAGTGTTCTTAAAAAAAAATACAAAATGTTAATTCTGTTTTCCAGTAAACATAACTTTTGATCTGCTGAGTCAGACATGTTATGACTAATAATCACAGCAGGA
>NW_008236767.1:5819966-5830208 GCF_000691975.1 Corvus brachyrhynchos
GGAATACAATACTATTTGTATTTTTTTGGAGGAAAAAGCATGAGCACAATTCTGTGCAAATAAGAAAAAAAAATCACAGAGCAGAATTCAATTAAAGGCAAATACACCAGAGGGAAACTGTAGTTCTAAGAAAACAAAACACTTGTTTTCTTAGGTAATTTCCATATTTCTAGAAAGTCAACTCCAGAACCATGTAACACATACAGGTTTTAGAATATGTACTTTCAACACTGGACTAAAATACTTTGTGCTACTAAGTCAGCACAGTATCACTTTTCTATGTATCACTTTTAATTCTGAACGCAAACCCACAAAACCAACACTCACTAACCTTAGGAAGCACTTTATCATGCACTATCTGAGTGTAGCAGAAGAGCTTTGTGTTTGCATAGCTTCCAGAAATTATCATGGAAGGTTCTGAATACCTATGCATATCTAGGTTATGGATGTATATTGACATAATGTAATTTTTTTCTTTGATTGCGTTATGCTGGTTTTGTTATCGAAAACTACATTCTTCTAAATTTTGTACATTATGTACTATAAGTATATTAATATACCAACATTCTTACTGAGGGATCCAAGCTATTGCTAAATGAATCTCTCATGACACCTAAGTATTATTTACTTCACAAAAAAATATCACCAGATTAGTACAGTAGTTATTTTTCTTTGCTTTCAAGATAGTTTAACATTTTTCAAACACTTTAACTTCACATGTGGTTACAGTAATTGCCCTTTCAAGCTGACAGGCTTGTAAAATCATCCTGAAGTGTCCATTTCTGATACTGCAGGAAAAAATTAAAATGCCAGTAAGTAAAGGAAGCATCTTATTCCAAATATTTAATTTATTTGTAAAAGCCAGAGTAAAGCTGTTCCCTGTTGACACTTTAGAAAGCAACCAATCCTTCACTGCTGGTCTGCTCCCTCCACATTCAGGACACTGTAGTTCCATCATTAAGCAGCATCCCCTGCCGAGAAGCACATGACTCTACTGTTCCATGATGTACCCTCAATGACCACCAGCTTCTGAATGAATCTACAAAAATACTGGTTTTTACTTACTAGAAAAAACCCTGAACAGCTTGCTTCTTACCAACCTGAAAGACCATCCCTTTCAATGAGTGCCACCTGAGACAATCTCAAATGGACATTACAATATTAAGAAAAAAAGTCATGGAGAAATACCACTTGCTCCTCAAGAAGCAACATGGATCTCTCACTCTGAGACAGGTTTATTATGTTGGCATTACAGACCATACAGTTACCACTATACATTTACTAATGACCTACACAGAATTTGATAGATGGAAATGGCGATGTTTGGAAAGCATGAAATAGAGGCTTCGTATCTCAAAGGTCCACAGTGAAAATTGTTAGCATCCAGCTAGATTTTAATAAGCTTTGCAAGAGGAACCTGGGCCATAGATTTTTACTGAGTGTTTGTTCAGTTTAATTTGTTTTCATTTATAGTAAAGCACTGTTGAAGAGAAAAGGAAACTTTCAAATAATCTGGTCAGGATCAGACAGGAAAAACATCTCCCTCTTTCACCTACAAATTCTGTAGTTCAGATCATTCAGTAACTTTGCCAGCCACTGCAACATAAAAAAAAAAAAAAAAAATCAAGAAACAAATTTCCTAAACAACTGACAAATGCAAAAAGTAGAGGATAAAAAAAGGATTAATTTTTTTACTCCCATATAACCGGTCTGAAAATACTCAAAGCAAAAAGACAGAACGTACTCTTCGGGCCAGAACTCTGCCATGGACAGGGAGTGAAGCTTAAGTAATTTTGCCTACATCCTCTCTCAGATGTACCCCCCAAACACCAAGTCACATCACAAAATTACAAATTGCTAAATAATAGTTAATTCATAAGTTAATTCACAAAGGCAATACTATCTTTGTCCAGGAGACCTCATAACCTTCCTAAAAAGGCCTCGGTGACAAGTTTGGATATGTTACAGAATTGTAGAATGGCCTGGATTGGAAGGGACCTTAAAGATCATGCAGTTCCAATGCCCCTGCCATGGGCAGGGACACCTTCCACTAGACAAGGTTGCTCAAAACCCCATCCAACCTGGCCTTGAACACTTCCAGGGATGGGGCATCCACAGCTTCTCTGGGCAACCTGTTCTGGTACCTCACCATCCCCACAGTAAAGAATTTCTTCCTAATGTCAAATCCAAACCTACCTTCTCTCAATTTTACTCCTTGTCTTATCACTACACACCCTTACAAAAAGTCCCTCTCCAGAGGGTTAGCCAAAGTGGTGGCAAATTTTATATATATTTGGGAAGGAAAAACTAACAAATTAGTTAAGCTCTTTCTTCTTCAAACTATGAGTCCTAATATCTCAAAGTAAGAAATGGGATTTAACTAGTACTTTGCAGAACAGTTACACTTGCAACCTGACAGCTAATTTCTGCCTGCCTTTTAGCTTTATTTGTTAAGCTACCTACATGAAACTTTCATTCTAAAACTACCTCCAAATACCAAACTACCTCCTTTAAGATGAAATTCAGATGCTTAGCAGAAGGGATTATTTGACCTTCAACCACAGTTCAACACCTAAAACTATGACAAAAATGGGGGACATTTAGAGCATTTATTAAATCTTTGAGGCTTTGCTCAGAGTTGAAAGACTTTCTATTGCTTGGTTCCTGATCAAAAATGGAACAAGCAGCACAATACTCAAGTACTTATTCAGACAAAACTTTAGGAAATTAAATCTGCTAATGAAGAATTATGGAGTTCATCTCAAGATAACTGAATACATTATCAATTTCAAGGTTGCAACATGACTATGTGACGGATATCACAAATTCATATGATTTAACTATTTTGAGAGGACTGAGGGGCAGTGATTTAAGTCACCAGAGCACCTTTTTGAGCACACCTGTCTTCTCACTTGAGGATTGAAGAAAGATCCTTTTTATGTTCAGTTGTTTTATTAGTCAAACTACAGGAAAACTGAAAATAATAACACATATTCAACCTCCCCAAACTAAAGTATCTTGCTACTCCAATCCAATGGATGAGCAATCAATGCAGTTAAAAATGGTTTAAATGCACTTTCCTTTCAGTACAAATATTTAAGTATAATGAAGAGAAGAAGTTTGTTTTACATGATGCATAGATAAAAACTGTACTAGAAACTGAAATGTATTTCTCAAGGTGGACTTAACTTACTTGTTCTCAAATATTCTGAAGTGGCCAAGTTTTCAAGGGTGAAATAATATACTACAGGGGGGACCTCTAAAACCATTTTTTCCTCAAGAAACTTATTTCACAGTTTAATATTTCTGAAGTATAATCTAGATTTCTGTTTGCCTTCTACAGCAATTGATACTAGGAGTGTGTTTGAGTATTTCTTATGAGAAACAGTGATAGTACGTATTTGACTAATGCTGCAAGACCTGACACCTTTTCCTCATAGATTAGTTTAACATTCATCCAGTTAGGGATTATTCCCATTACCCAAACACCATTATGATTAAGTTTTCTGTGTTACTCTGCACTCAGTTTTTCTACTTGTATCATCACCAGCTCAAGTTAATTTCACAGTATTCCTTGGCACAATTTTTGTAGTACAAAAATTACCAATAGCTAAACTTAAAGGGGCACAAATTGATTCTGAGAGAACAAAAGAGTTTTAAATAAGTTAAAGAAGTGCTGGGTTCAGAAAAGAGTGTATCCAAAAGAAAAGGATACACTCAGGCAGCTAAGACAAAAAACCCTTTAAAATTATAACTGGGAAAACATTACATTTTACAAGTAATGAGAAATTAAACAAGTTTGATATAAATATTTCACATATATTTTTTAAAGCAATTTCAACACATACTAAAACCAGCCTGAATAATTAGGATAATTAACATATTAGGATCTTGGTTAACTTTTTAAGTAAAAAATAATGTAACTTTGTTGTTTAGGAATAGAACTGATTTCATTGTACTGGTATGCTTATAACTGTACTTAAACACCATTTAAAATAGCATGTAGCAACACCATCCTTTGACAGAAGCAATAATATTTTTATTACTTTTTCTGAAAATGATTAAAATATAGCCATAAGCGATATGTTTGTGCTGGGGCATAATTAGGAGTGGTTTAGTCTAAGCATAATCCTAGTGTTCAAAAGAATAAAAGAAAACTTCAAATCACAGATGAAAAAAACCTTAAAGATTTAAGTAACTGGCATTTATGTCTGAGCTCTTCTCTAAGCTAGGTGGTTCAATGTTTCATAGTGTCCTAGATGAAACAAATTATCCAAGTACTGACCACACTAACTCCCAGTGGACAAAACAA
Source organism: Corvus brachyrhynchos (assembly GCF_000691975.1). Lineage (NCBI taxonomy): Eukaryota > Metazoa > Chordata > Aves > Passeriformes > Corvidae > Corvus > Corvus brachyrhynchos. The sequence goes on from NW_008236767.1 coordinate 5,824,279, forward strand.
GTTTGAACAATATTGTGTTTAACTTTTAAACAGAACACAAAAGTCTGACACTATTTCATGTTTGTTTTATTTTAGCTTAATACACATCTTAAAGTACTTGTGAGGAGAACAGCACCAGAAACTGATAGCAGGTAGCTAACACCATAAATTTACACCTTTGTAGTCTACTGTCTTATGAAAACATAAGAACAGCGGCAGGCAATTTCTACTTTTATATATTTATATGGTATCTATACTTTCATGTGATAAATGCAATATTACTAAGCCTTGCATGTAGGCAGCTGCAGTAAATGCAAAATAGTATAGATGAAAATTCCACACGTGACAGTAAGAGTTTGAAGAAACTTAACATTTACAAACTTGTAAATGTTTTATTACTAACTATACTGGCTTGATTGAAATTTAATAGCAAGCTGCCAGAATCTCTCTTTTTGCCTTTCCTCTAAAAAGATCTCTTTGAAAAGATATTCCTATACCACAGTTGATTCAAAAGACATGATATTGTCAGATGTCTCCTTAAAATGTGTGCATGTTTGTACCTATTCCATATGTAAATGTAACATTCATGATAAATACATACACCACACAGTAAAGTTTTATTAGAAGTGACAAGCACTTGAGACAGTAAAATCTGATTTGCATACACAAGATCTTTCTGCTGTTCAAACACGTAGTATAGTGAGATCTCATTAATTCAGAATCAGATTATTTGCAGTGTTTTTTAGAAAACTCATGCACTAACAAATCTGATACGCCATAGGACACAAATACATACTCAATACATGAAGAGGGAAGGTAAGTTTTCTGACATCCTCCTTCCTTTTTGATTATTTGACAATTCACAGTAAATGTGCATAAGGCAAAATCAGCCATCGACATCTTATTTCATAAGAAATACTTCACACTTTGCAGACTGCCAAATCTGATGTGACTCACAAGCATAAGAAAAGCTTTTAAGGTTAGAGATACACAGTGTCAGGCTACTGGTAAATTACCTGTACAATACATAAGTAAATCTACGTGCAAACTGTATGGCTAAATTGTATCAAATAAAGTATTATTACAGCAATATGGAAGAGATTATTATTAGTTATCCTAACTTTAGTGAAAAAACAACTTTGATAAATAATTCCCTTTAAACACTTTCTAATCTGATTTCTAGGGATATTCTCCTTGAGAGAGGAATTTAGCACATTAAGTGCAAAAGAAGATTATAGCAATTCAGTTTACTGTAATAGACACTTCTTGCATTTTTCCAAGTTTCTTTACATAGTTATTTCTTAATTGCATCTGATGGCAATTCTTAGGTTTTACTTTCCTGATTCCCACTTGACTTTCTCAAATCTGATTTGAGCTATTTTACTTCAGAGTTTTGAGTTACTGTTGTATGCATTATGGCCACACTTGTCTACATTCATTTTTTCTATCTCACTTTTTGGTTTTATACTAGCTCAGACCTGTGGGGTTTTTTTTCTCTCTTTCCTTTCCTCTAAACAAATACACATTGGGCTACATTTTATTTTCTTTGTGCCTCCCTGTAAGTCTATAAAAAACCACTAGGGCTGGTCATGAATAAAATAGCCCATCACTCTGGCCATGTATTTTAATGTATTTGACAGGGTATCTTGATACTCTGGACAGAAAATGAACCAGGAAGGGGACAGAAGAAGGCTACAGAGAAGGCTATAACAGAAACTGATTTATTCCTTCAACAGGAGAATAACTATATATCCTTTCCCACTCTTCACTGTCAAGTATGTACTTATACAGTCATCTCAAACCCCTGACATATATGGTGGTTAATTTTAACACCATGATCCTAGAGTAAGCATTTACCAGACATGAAGGGTCCATTTAAATATCAAAAATTTTAATACATCCTACAAGAAGGCCCCATCCTTTAAAACTGTTAGCAGACAACTACTCTTAAAAGCATGCTATATCTTCCCAAAACACTCCCTCTAGTTCTACTAATTTTTGCTATTTGTCCTAAGATGAGACAGTAACAGGTGAACACTGACACAGTTATAGATAGAAAACACTTTAACAAGACAATCTAAATAAAAGTACAACTGAACCTGCAGTAATGATGACCAGTTCTGCTTAATATTAGGTTTTCTGAACTTGCATACAATTAGGATCTTTTGCATTTGATATTTGGTGGACAACTGTTCATTTAAAATGCATTAGTAACTGCAAGCTATGCAATTTCAGATAAATGGTCACTATATTCCTTGAAAAAAAAAAGCATCTGTGTAAGTGATTATATTGAGAGTTAATCAATGTTTTACATTCAAGTTATGAGATCCCACAATTTAAAAATCAATACAAATTGAATTCAATTCTAGATGTGTTTTTTTTGATTAGAGGAAAAATACACAATTGTCTATTATCAAAATGCTCAGATAAATGCAAAAAAAATCCCCTACGCTTCAGATATTTAAACATTTTATATTTGATCAATACAAATGTTACTTTGTTCTAATATTTGAATTATTTTTGAATAGTTTTTTAAGGCTACCTAAACATGTGGTAATTGGTTAAAGATGCTTAGCAGTTCAGTGGATAAATACTGCACATTTCTTTCAAAAGCTCTGCAAGCTAAATCCTTACTAGTAACAGATATTTGGAGAATAACTCCCTGAAAGCAAGTTCTCTGTCACTTCAGTGGTGGTCACTGCTAGCTCCTTTGAACTCTGTGCTGATTTGAGAATGGTCTAAGTACTTGAACAGATTTCTTGTTTTCCAGAATATTTCCCCTTGGTAGACATATACATTTGTTCAAGAACCCTACCAAAAAGTATTTGTTCACAAAAACTAGTTTTAACAACATAAGAGGTTATAGATAGAAAATTTTAAAAATTTATGGTTTACACTCTGAAGTGAAAACATCTATTTTAAGAAAATAACCTTGAACAGTTACAAACAGTGGTTTATTTAGAACATGAGCAGTACCCTCTTTAACCCATTAATTTTAAAACATATGCAATACCCTGAAAGGAGGAGACTTTAGGGCACCATTTTGACTAACCAGCTGCAGAGATGGACAACCATTAGAAGTGGCTGCACTTTGTATGCAGTGTCTTTTGGAATTACACAAACTTTTCAAGGGTTTATTAATTTAAATCTCAAAAGTCCTACACTGAAAACTCATTTTTCAGGATAATTACTAAATTAAAAGTACACACCAAGAGACACATTTGAGCTAAGCATTCCAGGAAAGCTGAATGTGTGTCACTTTAGATTCCTGTATTTGCTTGTACTGCTGTAGAATACTGTAGTTATTAATTTTTAAACATTATTGAATAGGATTGGTAAGTCTCTAAGAAGGATTTTAATACATTTACACCTCTCCAGTTTACCTAGAAAAAGCAGGATAACTTTACCAACACCAGCCCATAGTATTTGTTTCCTCAGGTGTTTTAATTTTAGAAAATCTTGAAAAAAATCAAACTGTGTCATGTATGGAATCAGACCAACAAATAATACAGAAGATCATCTTAACTCTTACAACTAAGGAAGCTTTGAAAGTTACTTATATTTTTATTTAAAAACCACCTCACCGCTGTAAGAATAATTCTATTTTCTACAAGAGAATAAGTTTGTAAAAAAATAATCCTAAACAACATTTTTTCTGCTATTATTATCACCATCTGGATTATACCTTAAAATTAAATCCAGTTTAGAAGTGTATCAAATTCTGAGAGAACACCCTTTCCTCCTTCTCCACCCTAAGTCCTGAATTTTGTACTATGGTTGGATACTCCAAATTTACTTTGTAATACATAGCTGTAAATCAAGAAAGATACTCCACAACACTGCTTCTTTCACATTGTTATTACCAGTGCCTATACCTAATTTCAGCAATAAAATATTAATGATTAAAAAGCTCTTAATTAGGTAAAAATGTAGTAACATGTTAAACACTTCACACTGATGGTCACAGACACAGCATTTGAAGAGTTCTCAGTACCATTAACCAGTTCATTTAAGTTAGTTCTGCACATCTACTACTATTTGTCTATCTACCCTGGTACATTAGAACTACCAACATATGGTGAACTGCTATTAATTTACCAAATTTCTATGCATTCCAGGGTAACGTTACTTCAGTCAATAAAAATAATAGATCAGTTTAAGAAATATTCAGAAAGGAACTTTTAAAGTCTGAATTCTTACTAACTATAAAAGAGATCTCTAAACCATAAAAGTCAATTTTGGAAAAATGTTCAATATCATTCCTTTATACAAACTGATTAATCTTTTTCCTTAATGACCCTTTTTTCTAGCCTAAGAGTCACTGAAAAACCTTGAGATTTCTTCCCAAATCTTTTAACCACAAGGCTATCCTAGGCAACAAGTTTCTTTGGTCACACTTGCAGAAAGGGTACAGATCATTTGCAAGCACATGCTATTCAACACAGAGGGCTATCACAACTCATACTCAACTTCCACAAATTCACAGAAAACACATGCTGAAATAGTCTCCCTCCAAGCTCTGTACCCCATCTTCCCTCTCAAGAACCACATACCTGTATTCAGTTTTCAATCTAGAACTGAATACAAGGACTACAAAAACAAAGCAAGTGTAAAGGAAACATTGCAACTCCTCATAAAGATATCAAATTGCCATGTTAAGAGGCGATGCTAATTTTTGAAAACAGGATATTCAAAAATAAAATTAAAATACATAGGAGATAATAGGGACAAGCAGAGCATTTTGCATCATTACAGTTAAACATTCACAAGTTAAAAATTAAGAAAAAAACCAGTATCAGCCAGAACCCACGCTAAAAGCATACATGCATACACACATGCACACATATACATGAAACCAGACTGAAGTTAGGATGACTTTTCTTTCTCTAAACAAAGCCAGAGGTAATTCTTCCAAGTGATGTTATAACTACACTGCTAAGGTGTACTTGTAAAGAGCCCCTACTCTGGCCAATTAAAACCTACAGTTATTTTTCACTATTTTCAAAACCTCTGGGGATGATTTAGGAGATTTAGGTATAGAACAAACTTTTGAACAAACTCAGGTGTTCCCAACAAAACTGAATGTATTCAAAAAAAAAATAACACACTTCACAACTTTTACAAAATGTGTGTGAAATTGCCCTACACACAGAGAATTCATCTCCTCCCAGAGAATTTACAGCTAGCAGAACAGCACTAGATCTTAATACTACACAACCTGAGACTATTTCATTTCTGCAACATACATTCCAAAAAACATTCTCCAAAACACAGCATTTTAATTAATACACCAAGAAAACTCCCATGAAGACCTGCTACACACAAAAGAATTGCTTTGATCCCAACGATTCTGCACGTTTCCCCCTGTTATCCTTCCTTAATTTATCAGACTAGGGCCGATTTGATATCTTTCCATTAAAAAAAAAAACAAAGAACCACCCCTCTGCTAGAGGCAGAGGTGCTGCAGAGGTGATGATAACCCTAGGAAAAGAGAAGCTGTCTCTTTAAAATGCCCTGCTATGTCCCTGATCCCACGTGGAACCAACATCAGCAGCACTTTCGCATTAACTTCAATGTGAGGCGAGATGAGGCATCATTATTTTGTATAAATAACACGAGGAGACTGCAGAATACATTCTTTGTAGGAGACAAACAGGTGAACTAAACGTGCCAGGGAAATCAGCAACCACCCGCAGATGAGGTGCCCTGCCCCTGAGCCCTTTCTGCTCTCCCTATGGAGCATTAGCTCAACCCCACAGCACTCTGAAGAATCCAGTGTAAATAGAGGAGTGAGCCACCAAGAAAACTTGAAATTCAAAAGCAACGAAAATGCACTTTATAAACCGGAAAGGTTTACTCTTTGCCTCACACATCCTAATTAGATCAGGAAAGTGACACTACAAAGGCATTACATTCCGGTCCGAAAAAAAAAAAAAAAAAAAAGGGGGAAA
>NW_008236767.1:5831452-5831755 GCF_000691975.1 Corvus brachyrhynchos
CCTCTCTCCTCTCCCCCCTCCTTCTCCTCCTCCCCCTTCATAATTTAAATAACCCTGATATTTCCCTGCTAAACCCCGGCGCCTGCCCCCCAAACCCGCAGCAGACTCACCGCGGGAGCCTCAGCATCCCCTCTGCGCCCCGTTTCCACCCTTTACAGTGTTCTCCGATTTTTCTGTAATTTTTTCCCCATATTTCGGGCTGGACGCGGCGGGCCTGGAAATTGTTTGCTTTCCCGTCTTTCCAGCAGCCATTGTAGTGTATGCGCTGCGGTGCAGCCCAGCCTGCCGCACACGCCGCGCCCA
>NW_008236767.1:5832330-5834498 GCF_000691975.1 Corvus brachyrhynchos
TGGCCTCGCCTCCGCACCTGGACGGCCCCCGGCCCTCCCTGGGAAGCTGCGTCGGGCAAGGCGGCAGATCCGCGGTGCTGAGCGCCCGGGCCCGCCGGCTGCCTCCTCCCGCCTCCCCCGCCGTAACAGCGATAAAAGCCGTAGGATTTTTAGTACGGCCTTGGCTCCAGGGGTCAAAGTTTTAATAAGCTGGTCTGTATTGCAGCATAATTAGCGAATTTATATCCAAATGTGTGCATTTAGAGCAGACCAAACGCTTTTCAATGGGAGGGAGCCTGTAGAAAAGTGCCCTGATGGTTTATGAACTGAAAAAGCCCTAGGGTTAAAGAGTGCTAGCAACAGCCCTAGTTCTCTGTGGTACAGTTTACAACTGTTAATGTGTTAAAGCATAATTAAGAACTGTGGAATAGACAAGCCTTTGGTTGTGGTTGGGCTCTGACCTGTAGTCCGAAAGCAGGAAGGGAAGCCCGTACATGTGCAAAACCTGGGAGGAGGGGGGAAGCTCGCTTCCTGTCCAACTGCTCATTCAGTCACACAGCAGCATTTCGGTGTGACCTGCCTGCCCTTCCAGCTGATAATGTTTCAAGTCCTGAAGTACTGCAGGGAGGGGGAGAGAGGACGCAGGAGCTATCAGACCTTTTGGGTAGTACTAAGAACGTTTAAGCATTTGCCTGCTCTAACCTACTCGTCTTTATTAGAACCTGAACTGCCTGTTCGTTAAGTAGGTGTTTAATGGATTGTGTGCATTGTTCCTTAGACCAGGCATGGTTGCAGCCTCTGGTAGTGAAATCAAGATGAAAGTGTCAAGTGCAGTTTGTTTAAGGAACACTGATTGTGATGGCATATCCTATGACTCACAAGTATTCTTTCAGAGAGAACTCTGAAGTCAAACTACCACTGAACACCTTAAGGCATGTCTGCTTAGGTGGTAATATCAATGAAATGCGGAGTTATAACACAGACACAAGCAAACATCTAAAAGTCTTGTATCTGTTGTGGTGACTTAGGTGAGGCATTGTAGTATGCTGCTTTTGCTTCTAAGTTTTCCCCTCTCTCCTCCTTTTTGAAGTCTGGGATGATGCTCATGTACCTGCTTGTGTTTCCATTTGAGTTGGAAGTGCCTGGTCAAAAATGCGCTTCCACCCACCAAAAAAGAGAATATTTGCCTACCTTCTGAAATTACCTTAAGCACTGGGTAGTTCTCAAAGGAAGTGAAAGCATTTCCTGATGCCATTCATTAAAAGGCCTATTTGCAGAAGATGATCATATGGAAAGCAAAGAGTACTCCAAGCACCAGGAAAGTATATATGCACAGCTTGTAAAACCTAGGGCTTGTTTGCTGGGAATAGCTTACCCAATGAAGAAACCCTATCTAAAACATGGTTTTCTATGAGCTTCACAGAGCAGTATTTGATTTTTTAATCTAGTATCAAGCAAAATGGGCTTTTTACCGCAGACTTGCAGTTATCATTCCCTAATGTGAATAGAAACAGGTCTTAGTTAAAATTAGCATCAACGTTTTTTGGGAAAATAAACAACAAGATCAAGCTCAGTGTCCTTCATCAGCAGTACTTTAATTTGTGCTCTCTGTCCTGTGTGTCTGATTGCATTGATTCAAGCAGTCCATCTGGTCAATATTAATTTATTTTTGGTTAGATTTAGTATTTGTTTGGAACAAATACCTGCATCACCATATGTGTGCTGGAGGGAATGTATAGGAAGCTGTAAAGGAAAAGAGGGTCTGCTGTTCGTCTTGATGTCATCATCTTGGATCAGTGTAGATTCTTGGCACTGAACTCTGTGTCTCTCAAGCTTACAGTTCCTAGAGCCAGTGTCAAACTACTAAATGGTAAAAAATGTGATTCAAGCTGTTATACACAGTGTAAGTGGGTCTGGTCCCACCTTGCGGTGAAACCAGTTCTTTTTCTATTAAATACTTGATACAACAACACAGGAGATAGTTGGGCACTTCTTGTACCTGAGAAAGCTCAGTGAAGATACAGATGTGATCCAGCTAAGGAATAGGAACAAATCTGGAAAAGTTTACTTGTGCATTCCTCCCACATGCTATTAATTGAAGTTTCTACAGTGTGTTGGCTGTGAGCAGCTTCTATGGAGCTGTTTCTCCTACACATGGTCACTTCCTCCATGATACACAGGCTCGTATG
>NW_008236767.1:5834509-5856941 GCF_000691975.1 Corvus brachyrhynchos
GCAGGAATTCATCAGGGAGTAAGCAGTCTTGGTGATGGGCTACATTTGCCAGTGTTGTCTTGCTGTTACTGCTTTTGAAATAACACTTTGCAAAAGAAATTTGGGTTTTATTTGGCTTTTTTAAAGATAACCAAACTGTGTGTTACTTTTTTACATCCTGAAGTTCAGACTTAATCCTGAGTTACTGTTAAAAGTAGATACTTAACCTGTTTATTTTCCCTTTCTAGCCAAGGTACGAGTGTCTGTCTAGAATGTCCAGGCATGCAAAAAAGCTTAGAGATCACGATATAAATCCATGTCTAGTGGTAAGATGATCAAATTGATATTTGTCTGTACATTTCAGTGCTAAATAATGCACTTTATAGACGACTGTTTTGTGGATAACATACTTTGCATGATAGCACTTTGCATTAAAAGTTTCTTAAGACACTGAAGATGCGAAGGGCTGAAAATCATCCATTATAATAAGCATGAAATAACAAGTAATTTCCCATAAATAGGATTAATGCAAATGATAGCAATCTCTTAAATTTTCTGTCCCTAAAACCAGAGCCTGAAATCCTGGTTAGACAAGCTTGGTTATTTTTAAAAAGTCTTTTGTGAGTTATACCAAGCATCACAGTAAACAATTATTCTGTGGACTCTGTATTTACTGTCTAAAGACAGTAAGTATTCTGTTATCTCCAAATGAAATCACTGTTTGGAAGTACTGACTATCCTTTGTAATAGGTGTTCCTTTGCTCTCTTTGATAGTATTCTTTAATCTGAAGAGCTGACTCCTATCTTCATAGATATTCTGGGACTTTTTAAAATATTTAAACACTGAGTCCAGTAACTTCCCTCAGCTCTGAAGTATATTTTCCCCTATTAAAGGAAACAGATGCCACTACAAAATGTATGGATGACAACAACTATAAGAAGGATATGTGTACTGATTATTTTTTGAAGTACAAAAACTGCAGAAAATTCTGGGTAAGCACAGTAAACTTTCTGAATTTTATTCCCTTCTTTGCTTTGTGTACATTACTTCTGACATGCTGCTTTCTGAACCCTTCAAACTTGGTTAATGCTGACTGCTGCTGTTTTTATGGTAACTTACCAGCCCAGGTAGTCTCAGTATGTGTTGCTGGAAGACTTAAGGACATGCACATCAAAGTACTTCACTTGATTGTTCTGAGTTTACTCACTTGGATTGTGAGTCAGTGTTCTTGCAGTACCTGATGTTTTCCTCTGATTTTGAGTCGCATATTTCTAGTAATAAGTTCTCTTTTAAACAGATGCAGAGAAAAAGTTCTGAGGCAAGGTAGGGAGGGCTATCTGGTTTCCTACTGGCTTGGATCATGTTTGCTTTAACCTAATATAAATCTTAGGAAGAATTCAGTCTTATTTGGTGATAGAGAAGTATCATGAGGAACTATGTGCAGTTAAAGTGTTTTCTGCTGTTTTCTTTCCTTATGCCATCATAGTAAAGAGATTGTAGCATAGCCTTTAAATACTTGTGCGAATTACAAAAAAAAAAAGCTGTTTACAGACAATTGTGCACTAGTCTGACATAGTGTAATGGGAATACTGATTGCACTGTATTCTGAAGCAGCAGGGTAAACTATCAGGTATCTTGAACTAAGAAGTAGTATGTGTAGTTATCAGCTAATCAGATTTAGAGTACCTGGGTCTTGATATATCAAGCATTTTTCTGCTAAAGAATCTTGATCATTCAGAGCTCAGGAGCAGAGATTCTGTGAAATCTGTTCTCATGGTCACTTTGTTCTATTTTCAGCATGGAATTATGATGCAAAGGAAGAGAAGTGGTGTGAAACCAGAGATGCCTTCAGCAGAAGAAAGAAAAAAAATTTTGGAAACAATGGGGAAGCCCTACTGACTAGAAACCTGAGTTGATTGACTGTTTTCACTGTACTTGTGAAGACTTAGCAGCAGCAAGTTACCGTTCTATGAACTGGATTTTACAGTTGCCGTATCTTGGATTAAAATAAGATGTTAAATTTTGAAATGTGTGAGCCTTCTAGGATAGAACTCTTCCTGGGTTTATTCATACTTCCTGTCATTGGGAACTTGGCCTCTTTATTGGAAGATGTGGGCATCAATGCAACTTGTGTAGAAAGTTTTGGAAGTAGAAAATACCTTGCTGTGAAATGCTAAGTATAAAATAAATGGGACTTGCAGAAAGATGGGGTTGGTGAGGATTGCAGTGTGGTTCTAAGACTGGAGCAGGTTTAGAAACTGTTTTTTGCATTCAGCTGTTCTGCTCAATAGTATGGATTTACCATGTGTAATTTTATTGCTGTTTTCACGTGTTGTATTCTGTGTTCCCAGATTAAATAAGACTCTTCATGAACTAAAATCCTTAATCCAACAAACTTGTCATTAGGTCTGCCACTGCACTCATCAGTGACAGCAGAAGCTTGCAGTAAATCAGATCTGCAAGCTTTGCTAGTTAGAAGGTTAGAGAGGCTGGTGAAGATAAAACAGAACTCCTCAGGTCTGAGCTGAATAGTAATTTCTGTGGATAGTAAGTGGATACTTTGGTGGCGGGCAGATGGGGGGGACTTGCAGACATGTAAACAGATCCTCTGAGTGACATGGCAGGTTTAACTATAGTACATCTATCTAACACTCTGGACAGCTGAAACCCTGGGTTGGAAATGCTTACTCATACAATACTACAAAGCTCAGTTTAAACAGGTAATCTAATCTTAAATAAGGTTGATTCCTTAGCTAAATTGAACAACTAGTAAGTTTAAACAGGTTGCTGTCTAGTGGAAACTGGTTTTTACCTTTTACCTTCTGGTGTCCTGCCTTAAAAGCTTGCATCCTGTGATAAAACAGAAAAACTGCCATGAGCTCAGGTTCCATGTGAAATCCTTTAGTGCTTACTGGGATCAACTTGGCAGAACTCTGGCTGACCTCATGAAGGATGGTGTAAAAGTGTTGTCTCTCTATTTAGACTGTTTTGGAAAGACTTCACGGCTTTCTGTTTCTCCTGTCTGGCTTGTCTTGTTTCTTTCCACTGTAGGCCTATTTCTATGCTTGCTGTGATTTTTATGCTGTTTCCGCCTTCTCCCTTGTTGTTTGATCTGACTAATTCCACAAAATCTGCTTTTGCTTCTCCTTTCTGTTCTCCATCTACATCTGAGAAATGAAATGGATTGATCCTACCCTTTCTGTTGGAATGAATGTGTAACTCTATGCCTTTTGAGTATGCAATTCTCCAAGCAAAGCTGTGCAGCCTCCAAGCATGTCACAAGTTTTCTTGTCAGTTCCTGGCAAGGAAACTGTACTTTCTTCAATCAAGATCATAAGATCATAAGATTCTTTATTTCAAATTACTTTCTCTTCACTTAAAGTGCAAACTTCGACATTTTCCTCATTTTGTAGTTGGGTTTTTTGGGGATTTTTTTGTTGTGTTTGGTTGGTTGTTTTTTGTGGGGTTTTTTTGTTGTTGTTGTTTGTTTTTCTTCCTCTGTGTGTGGAGCTGAAGATACTTCCATTCTAGATTCAAGGGCTTGCTGTTTTCTGCCATCTCCTTGCTACCTTTTAATACCCTCCTACATACCAATCTTTCCCCTTTTTTGCCCATTTGGCACCAGTTCTTTTTTGACTGATTTTAACCTTTTGGTCTCTTCTCATTGCAGTTGTTTTCTAGTACCTTTGTTCTGTCTCGGATCTAATGATGTAGTCTTGCAACGACTTTCTCATACAGCTCCTTTTGAAGGTCTTGTGTTCTCTGTTCTCTCTACCATAGTGAGAGAACTTCTTGCTTTCATTAGTTAAACTTAACCATAATACTTCCTTGTTAGCCATGCTTCTTTGATCATGTTCATCTGCAGATTTTGGGGAGCTATTGTCCTTTCCTTTAGGGCTGTGTCTCTTCAGACTCTTCTGGCTTTGCTGCCTTGCTTGTCTAAGGGCACCTTCTCTCCTACTTGGCACTGGTTTGTCATTTGCCACCTCTGCTGTATCTTTGGACATGTTCTTTGCTCCTGTGGCTTTAGCTACTATTCTAGTGCTTGCTGTTTTTCTGTTGCTGTGCTCTTAAGTTCTGGGCTTATGTTAAAATCTACAGTATATTTGAAATATGTGCAAAAAACCATCATCTCTTTCTTGATGTGGTTATGCCAATTCTTCTTTGCATAAGCTCAAGTTCCTTAAAGTCATCTCATTTATCCTGAGATTTCCTTTCAGGTTTTCTTTGCATGTAGAAATGATCTTTCTCCTAAGTTAACTGTTGCACTTATATTGTCAGGAAAAAAAAATTTTACTTGGGAAGCTTCCACTAGTGTTGTTTTCTTTTAAAGGATGACTGGCCTATCTTTAGGCACTGATAGGTACCCTGTGCTGCTTTGTAAAGTGTTTGTAAAGAGCTAGTACTGGTCTTCAGAAAGTCAGAAGAGGAGATGCATTACTGCTTTTGGGTATCAATGCAGGGATGTGGGATCACAGGATGGGCTAAGGCACAGAGAATGCAAGAACAGTAGTCTAACATTAGACTCCCTGACCATCAGTGGATACACACGGTAGGCTCCCTGTGGATGTTAGGAAAAAAAATGAGTTCAGTGTAGGACTGAGGGCAATTTAAGCAATGACCTTGTTGATGTAATTCAGGTAATCAATCATCTGTTGTAGGGAATGCCATTTATTTGCATTGCATATTCCTTATTGTTAAGTAACACAAGTTTGTGAAAAATCTTGGGAGAACAAGGAGTTTCTTTTCTCATGTCATAACATCTCTCAAGAGTGATCTGTTACTTGGGTATGAGTTTTTATCGTTTTTATCCCTCACTGGAGGTTGCTGTTCTTGCTTTCACTACTGAAGCTCAGGAGTGGTAAAGTGTGATAGCTAAAACATAGGCTCTTATGAGTTGCGATTTTTCCATTAATTTTTGTAGTGTGATTAACTGTCTTTGGTTGTGAGCCAGAGATAATGGTCTTTTCCTCATACCTGAGAGCTTACATTCCATACTTCACTGAAACAGAGGTAAGCGGTAGCCTGCCACTCTTACTGGACAGAAATAAACTGGGCTGAATTCTTAGTTTCCCTGAAGCATACTCTTGTATACTAATCCCAAAAAGCATGGCACAGTGGATCAATATAACTAATTCAGGAGCAGGGAAGGGACCTGTGGGTTGGGGTGCTGGTTTTTTTTTATAGGTGTAATTATTAATTTTCCTTGTGGTACAAGGACCAAATCTGGATAGTGGCATTAATGGTTGATAATTTTTTTGTTTGACAGCTGGATGGTGCTGTTGTACAACAGACTGAAAGCAGAAGCATTCCACCCACTACTGGCTCTTTTGAGCTTTCTTGGTGTCCTCCCACAGAGGTAGCAGAATTTGTGCAGTAGAAAGGAAAGATTGGTCCTGTCTCTACATTATAAACAGAACAGGAGGACTAGAGTATAAATCATTGCTGGGAAACAGGAGGTTTCTGTGCAGCCTGAGAAGCCTTGGAATATGGTCCTTGATAGATCTTTTCAGTGTGATTTTTTTTTTTTTTTTTGTTGTTGTTGTTCACAACTAGGCACTGAGCAGCAGCTACAGGCTCTCTCCCAGGTCTAGGTGAATACCCTGACTCCATCTGTACATTTTTGCCATCTCATTTTTTTCTCTTACCCTGCAGTACAAGGCCTTGTCTGGCTCAGAGTTTTTTGCTGCCACAATTGAGATGAGTCTGTGCTCTTGAAGATGTTAAAAGTAAGTTCATAGAATTGCAGAATTTGCTGATTGGGAAGGGACACACAAGGATCATCGAGTCCAAGTTGTCTAGCTCTGGAGTCCTGAAAATTTTTTTGGATTTAGCTGAAGCTTTTGAAAGCAGGGAGTTGCATCTGCTGCAGCTCTGGGTCTGTTTCATGGCCTTGTAATGAAACTTTTGCACTCAAGTGATCAAGAACGTGTATAGATGGGCTTTTGCTAAAACTTTAGCAGAGCAGATAGGATGATTTTAAAGTAAAAAATGTTATTCTGCTCTAATGCATTTGGATACAGCCCTTAACTCATGTTAAAAGTATCTGCATCTTTAAAGTTGGTCTTCCAAAATAGCCATGAACAAAGTAATTAATGTGTGAAAAAACAGTACACCGTTGCAGGCTTTTGTATTCTGGGAAGAATCTGAGGCGACTGGAAGAAATAGCTCTGTAGGTATTAAAGCAGTAAAAAGTAAAACAAGCAGACTACTTCAGAATGTTTTAATTTTTATTGCAGCCTATTTGATACCAAGAAAAAGAGGGAAGTACTGCATTTATATTAACTAAATGCAGTGGATCATTAAAATAAAACTTTATTGTTTTATGACAAATATGATACCTTCTGTAGTAATCAAACCATCAGATTGTGAATAAGTAATTTTTCTCCATCCTTCTATCTTGATGACTCCTATCTCAAAATCCTTTTCTGAGGGTTTTCAGAACCATTCTTCCAATCATTGCTTGCTCTTAAAAGTCCTACTACCCTCGACCTACCTCTTCACGTATTTTACTTTGATAAACTACTACACATGGCAAACCCTTCCTGATATCAAGTGACTTTGGCAGAACATAATAGAATTCTGCACAGAACAAAATTGAGTTAGTGTCTGTCAAAATGGAAAACAATTGTAACAAGGTGATGTGTAATGATGTAAAAGATTATGCTCAAGATAAAAGTGAGATATTGACTGAATGTACTAAAAGCAATTCACAGATGTAAGAAATTTACACTGACAGAAATAGAGGCTCAAGCTTGACTTTGAAGAATCTAAACGTTTTTAATTGATGACAAAAGATTGCAATTGTTCTGGCAAAAAACAATTGCAATATTTTATCATCAATTAAAAACTGAAAAATTTTGCAGTGCTTTCATGGAAATAGCCTGCTGGTAATATTTTGTTACTGTGTCACATACGGATCTCAAGTTTTTGTTGTCCTGAAATGTGGATCCCTGAGCAGTCCTTGGCTGCGGAGTTGCATGCAGCTGTTGAAGTGATCAGTGAATGTGGTTGCATATTACAGGTAGGGTGGCATTTTCTCCTTTTTTTTTTTTTTTTTTTTCTGTTAAATAGTGGAATTGAATGAAGTTGCTGCATTGGAGTATGTTGGTCATACAGTGCCTGCTACAATCCGTAAGTTACAAAAGGATGGAATGAAGGTAACAAGTCAAATCCTTAAGTAGGGGGTAGACCATGAATTCACCATATCCTGCAGTTATCAGTTTTGAGTACTTTTTGGCTCTATTTTTCCTAATGCTGAATGGATGTTACTGATAGTCTAAGAAATGCTGTGTTTTGGTATTCATCTATGTGACAGGTAAACTAAAGTAGTTCTTAAGTTAAAGGTCGCAGTCCAAGATGTTGGAAAAACCCCTTTAACTCTCAGATTGAAAAGAAACAGGCCTTGAGGGTTCTACACCTGTTGGCTGTTGTGGTTGTTTAGATATCAAGAGCCTGTGGATGACAGACACTTTGATATCAGAAGTCCCTGGTGCTTCATGTTCTACCTTGCACTTCAGTGCTGACAGTGCTGATGGACTGAGTGTTCCTACCTCAGCACTGCTGGGATTTATGGCATAAATATTTCACTCTCATCAGCCTTGGGGATTGACTGTGGAGTCTGCTAGGGTGTGGGTGAGCAAAAGGAAATTTTTTTTTTTTTGCAAGGTGTTGCTTGAATGGTCATCTTTACAGTCATTCCCTTCAGCAACTGCCATTCCATGTCCCTTCTTCCTCCCTCCAGCTGGTGCCTGTGTGATCCCCAGCATCAGTGCTAGGTACAGACCTCTAGCCTGGGGCATGTATCCAGCTGCAAAATAGCAAAGGAAAAATGGGATGACTATTGCTTTTCAGCCCAGCTGGATGTCTGAGCACCTCTCTGTGGAGCTGCAGCCACCTTATATCCCTGGGCTGGAAGGGACCATGTAGGGTGTCTGAGTAAGCAGCAAAATACCGGAAGCAAATGCTGAAGTCATAGCTGCTCTTACAAGTCAGAAAAGGCTTTCTGTGCTTGAAAAAGGGCTTAGCTATTCAAAGCTGTGAGCACACAAGGGTTGTGATTCTTAAACTCAGAGCTGTAAGATTGAGTCCAGCTGTTACCTTGGCCTTACCAAGTCCACCACCAAACCCTGTCCCTGAGAGCCACATCTACACATCTTTCAGATAGCTCCGGGAATGGTGACTCCACCACTCCCTTGGGCTCCCAATCTAAACCTCCCCTGGCAAAAGATGAGGCCACTTCCTCTTGTCCTGTTGTTTGTTACTCAGGAGGAGAGACTGACTCTCACCTCCTTACAAGCTCCTTTCAGGCAGTTGCAGAGAGCAATGAGGTCCCCCACAGAGCCTCCTTTTCTCCAGGCTAAGCCACCCCAGTACCTTCAGCTGCTTCTCATAAAACTTGTGCTCTAGACCCTTCTTGAAGAATGTCTAGCCTTCCTGGACTCATTTGCCCTTCAGGATTGCTTCCAAAGAGATCCTGTCAACCAGGCTCCTAAACAGGCCAAAGTCTGTCCAGTGGGTGTCCAGTGTGGCAGTTCTGCTGACACATCTTTCTACCCCTCCACCTGCTTCCTTCTCTGAGAATCAAAAACTGATTTCATAATTGCATGTGCCAGATGGCTTCCAACAGTCCTTTTCTGTTCACAAAAAACTAGGTTGTCTTCCCTAGTTGGCTCCCTCACCTGCTGTGTCAAGAAGTTTTCTTCCACACAGCAGGAACTTCCTGGACTGTTTTCTCCCTGCTGTGCTTTATCAGGTGGGAGGCAGCTAGAAATAGATAGAACCTAGAAGGAACCATGATCTCCTAGCACCTTCAGCTAGACAGTTTAAATAGTCAACAGTGTACCCATGTTTTTTTGTCCTGCAATTGGCTGCTGCAAACATACATGTATGAGGGGCAAAAGACCTCTGAAAAGGGTCACTGGTAGGTCTCCACCTACTTCTGCATTAAAAGCAGTTTTTGGGTTTCTGCCCTTTAAATTTTAGTGTTCAAAACCTTGAGAACCAATTACATTAATAAATACTTTAACACTTAGTTCTTTTAGGGTTGCTGTGAGACAAGAAGAGTTCACAAAATGCTTTGGTTTTCTGTGGTGTAGAAAAATTTCCAGCCGGGAGTTGGTAGAAAGCATCAGTATCTCTGTCTCCTCCAGTTTGGCAACTGCAGGAGATTGGCCTGCTGGAAATGCTGCCATAAAGGTGGATGTTTGCAAACAGGGAGCTGCTCCTTGAGTCAGGGAAATCTCATTCTCTGACCCAAATGGGTACAGCTCAGCCCAATTTTGTACTGGTCTGGAAATGCAGGCTGGTCATTTTTGATTGTGCTGGTGAGGTCACTTGTTGCTGATTATTGCTACCAGTTTGCCTCTGTAAAGCCCCAAGAAGCTGACACTGTTTCTAAAATCAGAACAATTTGGTAATTTAAAATGTTAATTCCTTAATTTGGTTTTGTTCATATCCTCTCTTGGGTCTAGAATTGCTGTTAACTTGTAGAGAATGATTCAAGTTTTTCCTCCTGATTTCTTTCCAGTTCAGCTTTCATATTACTAGATTCTGCACCAACCCAAGAGAAATAACATTTGCTGTTCAGTAAGGGATTAATACCATTGATGAGATGTGTCTGACACAGGAGGTTCACAGATGTTCTTGCACAAGCCTTTAGAACGGCATTCAACATGTGGCATTGCAGGAACATACTCAGCAAATCTTAGGTAAGGAAATTGACTTAATAAACCTCTTATCATCAAACTAGATGGAGCCAAATCAGGTAGTTTGCCAAGAAATTTACATTTATTAGTACAGTATAATTTGGTGCTTACAAAGCTCTCTGGTTCAGGCAGTGTTTGTGAGAGGAAGGCGCAGTGGCGTTGGAAGGTTTCCCACTGGGAACACAGCAGTGCTTGCTGCAGAGATGCTCCTCCATTGGGTCCTTAAGGAAGGGATTGACACTGTGCTACACAACCCATCCCTGAGGCTCGGGGAAAAAAAAAAAAATCATCACTTGACATGAAGACCAAAGAAAGCTGAGCTGTTTGATAGCCAGTTCGCCTCTTTTCATTTCATCAGCAATAAACACCAGAGAGAGACTGAAGTAGGAAATTGTCGCAACACCAGAAGGCATCCTCGGACTCTGCTTCCAGTCTCACAGTAATTTCTGGTGTTTCTAACAAGGGGAACCATTCACTGTGCTAAATTCACATGCATAAACCCTTTTGTGGGTAGTGAATGTGTTGACATATGCAGAGTTCTTTTAAAAGTCCATATTCAATACAGATTTCAACATCTCTAGACAAGAAGTCATCTCTTGGTATCCCCAAGAACCACTGAAGTTGGCCATGTTTTACAATTAAGTGTGATTTCTCCAAAGACAGGTGATTACAGGAAAAAGGAATTTTTCTTTTGCTGGAAGTTGCCTCCCTGTATCTTTTTCTCTACTGGAAGATGTGTGTGGCATTTGGGATATGCTTTTCTTCACGGTGGATCTTGGATTAGACATTAAGGGACCATGTGCTTTGGATTTTGCCTAACAGGTAGCTTGTCAGGTAGCTCACAGATAGTGTTGACTCCCACAATATCTATCCAAATGACCTTAAAATGACTTAGTCAAAGGAGCAAAATAAAGGTCATAGCCTTTCCTATCTCAATCCCCTATTCCAATGGCTGAAG
Organism: Corvus brachyrhynchos; assembly: GCF_000691975.1. Taxonomy (NCBI): domain Eukaryota; kingdom Metazoa; phylum Chordata; class Aves; order Passeriformes; family Corvidae; genus Corvus; species Corvus brachyrhynchos. The sequence continues at coordinate 5,845,155 of NW_008236767.1, forward strand.
TTGTGACATCTAATATTGGCTTGCCAGATTGTTTTGTGTGGCATCACGAAAGACCCTGCCTAACAAAACAGAGTAGTCAGCATGTGCTGGCTCATGTAGTAAGTGTAGAAGTAATAAAGTGGTATTGTGGATGGTGAAACAAAGGGCTTTTGGATGCCTTACTCTGAGAAAAGCCATGCTAAGGACCTGCCTTCATAATAACATACGAAATTGTCATTCTGGCAGTTTAGTAAGCTCTGTTTGACACTGGGAGAATGCTACGTAATAAAGAGTTCCTGTACTACAAATAAGGGTAATATAAACAAAGTTTTCTTCCTATAAATTTCTTAAAGAAATGTGATGCTTATGCAGATCATATGACTATACCTTTCTTTCTCAGGTACTACAAAACCCTAATTCTTGAGAGAAAAAAACAAGGGGGTTGGCAGTAGCTCTGTGCCTCTTATGTATCTGCCCTGAATTTTGCTCTGCTATGGAGGACAGTTAACATTTAATTAACCACAAGCAGAAAAAGAACTTCTAAATTCTTCACAAAGACCCTATTCTACCCTCTGTGCTGAAAAAACCAAAATAAATACGCAAGTAATGGCAGCTAATGGCATTTCCAATTAGGCCATCTCTAACCCTATTATCAAGACAGGTAGTTCATACCTATACCAATAATTTAATTATTCACACTTTTAGGCCTCATTCTACTAAAAAACAGCCAAAAAAACCTCACCATGAGGGGAAACCAGCACACATCTAAGTAGGCATTTACACATCAGTGTTTACTGCATGTCTATGATCATGTGCATGTTTGCCCTCTTGTGAAGCCATCGCATTTTAGTTCTCAAAACCACAAATGTAGTTTTTCCTATCTTTAAAACCTGCTTAAAATATTTGGATGTTATTAAACTAAGTATCATTTGTGAGGATAATTCAAGCAAGTAGAGAGAGAATGGAAAAAAGAATATTTGAGAGTATTTGCAGACTTGTTTTAGCATAAAATAAATATGTTTTTATCTTTAAAAAAATCCTCTAGAAGAGGGATTTTATTGCCAATTTAAAATCTGAATTTTTTTTAAAAGTGGAGGCTTAGGCCATAGATATGTTACTCTTTTGAATAACTTTTAGAAGTTCATATGCACCTGTAGTATCAAAGTTCCGAACTCAGCAAATGACAAAATCTGGAGCCTTGATCACTGATATGTTCTGTTGGAGCATGTGGATGGGGAACAGTGCAGCCTGTGCCCTATTTGTTGTCGACCTGTGGCATTCCCACAGGACTGTTGTAGTGGAGTGACTCTCGACTCATACCCAGACATTGAGTTTCAGACAAGCTTTTTCAGAATGGAAATCTGTGATTTTAGGCAGTGTTTCTTCCTTGTGTCTTTTGGCCCTCTAGGTATGTCTCAGGCTATACTCATGGTGTGGAAATGTCCAACTGCTTGATACATCTTAAATTCTGACCTTTAATTGTTCATATCACATTCCGCATGTTCTTACACCTTCATCTGAGTTCCTCAAGAACCTGCACCACATGTTAAATTCAAGCCCCTTCTCCTGTCTGGAGAAGTTAGGACAAAAAAAAAGAAGATATGGGAGTATTTTGCCTCTACTCATGTTCCTTTACAGAAACAGCCTTTTTTGGGAACGTGGAGCCTAGTTCTACTCCAGTTTTCTTGTTGTGAGGTAAACCCAAAGTTTGGCTTTGAGAAGACAAGTGTGTCCACTTTATTCACCTCCACCCTTGATGGCAGAAATTGTTGCAAGCTGCATGGTCATAGTGGCAGTGCAGTAGATGCTCCTATCCTGTGGAAACTACAGATCAAAGTAATTATTGAGACTTATTTTGACTGTAGCCAAGTGTTTTAAAGCATTACACAGTCTGTGAATTTGTTTTTTCTGCACTGTGGGTTAATGAATAATCAACTGTGTACATTTATGTTACAGAGTTTGGTGTTTTAATTGTTCATTGCAGAACATGGAAAGCAACTACTTATTACTAGTTTTTTATTTGAAATGGTACCCATGATTAGTAGACAAAACACTGTAAGGTGAGATAAATTGAAGGGCTGAGCTATCTAACAGCTCACCACTGTCAAATGAGGAGAACCTGCTCCCTTCACCCTGTTCCATTGCCTAGGGACAGCTCATCTTCAACCTTCCACCAGTTCTCACACTTGCTGGATCCTTCACTGGACTGCTCACCTATGCTAACCAAGTAGGTTAAAGGGAAGAGCTTCTGTGTGGTTAGTGACTGGTCTTACATAATTTCACACTTAAACAAAGTGATTGTGCAAGCACTGGGACACATGAGCCTCCGGCACAAAGCAGCATCTCTTACAGATGACCATTTGTGATTGCTGCCCTTCTGTTCAGTTACGGACATTTAAGCCAAGTGACCTCCCATGTAAGCCTGGGTTACCACCAACCAAAGTGATGAATCAAGACTGCAACAGCTCACATCCTCTGTGGCTCACCAGAGAGACCTCTAACACCAAAAGACTCCAGTTGCATGTCAGTGCGTTCAATTCCAATTTTCCCATTTAATTGTTTAACAACGAAAGCCTGCAAAAAAAAAGTCTGACTAAATAATCATGAGTATTGCTTCCTGTTTTCTGAAGCTAAACCCAGAACAATGGTTTGTGTAGCGATGATGAACTGTTAAATAAAATTAAGTCTCCTTCCCTACGGACTTCATAATAAAAATTGTAAACAATATTTTGCAAACAAAGCGGCAGGCCTACAGGCTGTCATTCCCAGATGGCATGAATTAGTAGAGAAAGGTTTGTTGTGCTTCCCTTCCCCAGTCATCCACCCCTCCCTGAGTTTTGCATGTGCTAGCTTTGGACAGGGATGACTCAGCTGATGGTGAATCACCTGCTGAAGTGCTTAAAGTGCTAGCTTGGCTGCATCTCCTCAAGCAACAGTGAAGTGTCAAGGCAGACTGGCAAGAGAATAGTCTTCAGCAGCTGGGAGAATTTTTGTGCTTGCACATCTTGATTTGCTGCTATTAGAGGTAGCACAGATATTACTGGGATTTCAAAAATGCCTGTTGAGATCTCGCTTGCTAAAAAACTTCCTGGTGCAACTGCTTATTCATGACAGGGCTTTTTGCAGGCATTGCTCAAAAGCTTTCTTTGAGACAACCACTTGGTGAATGGCTCATGTACAGTGTAACTGGAGAAATGCTCGTACGGGATGTTTCACTGTTTTCCTGTTGGTGACATGAAAAGTTAGGGAATGTTCCAACCAGGAACATTCCAACCAATTCAGATTGTTCCAGAAAAATATATGAGGTCTAGAAAATCCTTCTGAAGTCTTGCCATTTCAAATTACTGTTTTCTGGATTGCTGGTGGTGGAGAAAGATGGAAGGAAAACTAAAAGCCACATGGAAAACTTTGCCAGGCTCTACATCTCCACATGTTCAACCAGCTGCTAGGGAGAAAAACATGGAAAACCTATTGTCACTATGTGGCAAATCTAAATGTCTTTTACAAACAGAGACTGTTTGAGAGATACAAACCAATGTTAGTTTACTACAATAATTTTTAACTGATGTGATCAATGTGCCTTTTTGACTATCTTTTTCAGTGTTAGTATCTTCTTTGCCTTAATAGTCAAAGAATCACAGAATCTTTTAGGTTGGAAAAGACCTCTGAGGTCATTGAGTCCAACCCGTGACTGAACACCACCATGTCAATTACACCATGGCACTAAGTGTCCAATCTTTCCGTAAACACTGCCATGGATGGTGGCTCCACCACCTCCCTGGGCATTACACCTCCATTACAATACTTAACAACCGTTTCTATGAAAAAATTCCTCCTGATGTTCAGCCTGAACCTTCCCTGGCACAGCTTAAGGCTGTGTCCTCTCATCCTGTCATTTGTTACCTGGGAGAAGAGGCCAACTCTCCGCCTTTCTACAACCTCCTTTCAGGTAATTGCAGAGAGCAGTAAGGTCCCACTGAGCCTCCTTTGCTTCAGGCTAAACAACCTCAGCTCCCTCAGCCGCTCCTCATCAGACTTGTGCTCCAGACCCTTCCCTAGCATTGTTGCCTTTCTCTGGAAGTGCTCCAGAACCTCAATGTCCCTCCTGATCTGAGGCCCAGAACTGAACACAGGATTTGAGGTGTGGCCTCACCACAGTGCTGAGTACAGGGGAACACACTATTGCTGCTACAGGCCAGGATGCCATTGGCCTTCTTAGCCACCCGGGCACACGCTGGCTCATGTGTGCTGTCAGCCAGCACCTCCAGGTCATTTTCCTCTGGGCAGCTTTCCAGCCACTCTTCCCCAGGCTGTACATGTAGTAATGGTGTACAGTATGTAGTAGTAGTGGTGTACATGCCAGCTGCCTGTTCTCACCAGGAGCACCAACTGCCCCTGCTGGCAACAGACATTGTGAGGAGATTGTCCCCAAGCCTCTCTTGTGGCCCTAAGCAAGAACCAGCATGTGAAGAACAGCAGTGTCATGGTTTAGCTGGTTACCCATGTCACCCTTTCCCAACAGATAGTTCTTATCATCATCTTTGTCAGCATCTTCTGAGCCAAAGCCCTCTTGCAAACCAATGGTTGCACAATGATGGTTAAATTCTCTGTCATGTAGGGTGAAGAAAAGAGAGCCAAAAAGGATTATTCGAAGTTACATATCTGTGTAACTTCTCATTGTGGCAACGCCAGAGCGTTCATCGCCTGGCAGGACCAAGGTTAACAAACATTTCTATCAATTCTTATTTTTGGAACAAGTCTGATGTTACTAACATTTTTGTGGAGGAAGATCCAAGGATGTGGCAGAATCCCAATATAAGCCAGGTTTGCTCATATAATCTCTCAATTATATGCTTCAAATTAGTTTTATGATAAGAATATTGCTTGAAAAACAGATAGGGGATTTACTCAAGGGCATTCCTTCACATATTCTTCCCTGAGTATTCCACATTAGTAATATTAAAAAATATTCCATTGTCTGGAATAGCAGACATTGAACTTGGTGCTATTTGAGGTTCTTACACACAGAGCCTAGTGTTCCAAAACAGTTATCAGAAAATGCAAGGGTGCAAACACCTTTCCAAGTGCTGCCTACTCTAATCCCATTCCAGCCTCAGTGGGAAGCCACTGTTAAGCTGCGTGTGCTTAGTTGCATGACAGCATTCACAAATCTTAGATATGAACAATTATTATCAGCATTGTACTGACCGTGATTTGCCTTTTTTTTGTCTTTCTACCTCAATTTCTTTTCAAACCATCAGCCACTTCAGTGTTGGAAGTCTCCATACCACTGAAGCTATTTACCATTATGTTAACTGTAATCTAAAGTTAAGCATAATTTATGTGTGTAAATTTATAGGTATTATCTTTTCTTCTAAGACAATTACTTTTGTTAAGAGGGATCTTCTTAAGAGACTATGGTCCATTTACAATCAATCCATTTTGCTAATCTCTAAAAATATCTAAGGTAACAGTATTCAATTTATAGCAGTCCTTTCTCTCTGCAGGCAAAATACAAAGGTTCTTAAAATTTTCCATCCAAGTCTCCTTACAGTCCAACTAGGGAGTGGCAATAGGATGAAAGCCAAGGAATTTCCAGAAATCTTGAAGTGCTACAAAGTCACTACTGATGCAGTGCCCTGACTATTTGCTTGATGAAAGATGCAGGGCCATTCTGCCCCTAATTAGCAGATATTATCAATACCTCCCAAAAAAAGTAAAAAATTCTTGCTTGCTTACAGTGGGTAAAGAAAAAGGGTACTCACTTCCCCATTTAGGAACAAACACAACCTTTTAGCACTCTCTGACCTCAGTCTCTGGAAAAGACTATTTTAGCTACCATATTTTCTAAGTCCCTTCCTCAACTCAAGTCATTCTTCATTTAGATTATATCTGGGTTACAGTTTAAAAGATTAATAGGTCTACTGATGTGAAAATACCCTTTAAAAATATTTTTAAGTGTATAAAATCTGGAGACCAGTCCTGTGGCAGAATGTCTCCCAAAACAGGTTTAATGGGATACACAGGTGTGAAGCCCTAATGAATCCTGAACTTCATTAGCCACCACGGAAGCTCTAATGGTTTACATGTAGGAATGTAAGAATGGACATTGTAGATTTTCTTGGAGTGATTTCCTGGATTTCAAAGTGGCCAGATCACTTGCTTCAAAATAGTTATGGGAATTTATATTTGGTTGTAAAGGCATAATTTATTGTTCTATTGTATCTCCTTCAAAATCCTCAGACAAGGAATTGGTGTGAACCCTGAACTTACCCCTTAGCTTGTTCTCTTGATCTTGGATTTCTACTGCTGCTTTCTGGATTTTAAGACAACACTATTAAAAAGAAAAAAAACAAAAAACCAAATAAATCAATCTATAACTCAGGTGGAGAACATGGATAGATATTCCTGGGATGTCTTTGTGGCTTTTTCTGCTGTAATACAATAAAACAAAAAAGCATATATATACAAAAGAATACAGGACAGGCCTTCACAATGGAAGTAATGCAACAGCTCTTCCTGTGGATGTGAAAAATCAATTGTTTCTGTGCCATGTTCAGAAAAATAATGTTAAAAAGGCTAGGCTTGTGGCTGGCTGAATAAAAATAAATGCTGTGAACATGCAACTGTCTCCTTAGTCTAGGTTCTTAGCAGTCAGAGTGCTATCCCATAAAATGCTTGCTATAAGAGATTATTTAACCTGACAGGGAAAGCATTGCACAGGCAAGTCACTACCTGGCTTCAGATGTAAATCTCAAACCTGCTACAGTATCACAAATTGCAAAAACTAGTTGAAAAGACTTTGAAAAGGGGATAGGCTTGGAAACCTTCCTGCCTGCATCTTTATACCTCTGTACATGCAGAATCAAAACAAAATCTAAACATTATACTTCATATATGTATAATTGAAGTGTGTGTATATATATATATATTTATATGTTTGTATATATCCTATATTCCACTCTTCCAAAATGCTTATCCTCTTTACAAAATACCTTGTTTGTAAGACACAATACAAACCTACCCCTGTTTTAGGTCAGGAAATTCTCTAGAACAGTAGAAACTGATCCAGCCTTGAAGAATCCTGTGAACCAAAAGGAAGTCTTCTGATACTTCCCAAAAGGAGACCATGTACCAACTAATTACTCACCAACAATATCACCAATATCACCCTTCCCTCTTTTCTTGCACTCTCCACATATTTAGTGGGCTCCCATTTGAACTGATGAATTAAAGTTCCTCACTTTTTTCATCCCTCCTCCAGTCTTCTTCTCTAAGGGGGTTTTCCACTTTGGATACTGTAGTTCTTTTCCAACAAATGTAGTAGCCTCTTTCCAAATCTAGGAAAAAGCAGATGTTGGGACATTATTTCTTGAATGTGAAGTGATTGTTTAAGCGCTTTCTCCCCTTTGAATGGAAGCTGAAAACCTTACCCATTTTAGATGGGCAGAGTTATAATCACACACAAATTAAAAGCAAAGATACTTTGTTCTTTCAATTCTCTGAATGCAAAGGACCAATCCATAATCCCTAAAATGTTGTTATAAATATCACTGCAGATAAAATTATCTGGATCTAAAAGCATGAAAGAGGGCAGTCAGACATTTCACTGTCAATGTGGAAAAAAAAGTCGAATAAACTAGTTTCATAGCTGTCTTCCAAGTCCTTGGCTCAGAAGCAAGGTTGGAAACAGATTTCTGCCTCTTGCTGCTGGTGGAGATAATTTCTACAGCAGGCTCCGACTGCTTCAAGTATTTTTATTTTCTTTTTGGTGGAATTAACTTGGTAATCCTTTTTTTTAGGAAAATTTAACACAAAATTTCAACTAGGCACCTTGTCAATTACTCCTACCCTCTGTTAAAGACCGACTAAATACCAGAGAGTGGAAATTACATCCTTCCTGAAGGAAACACTTCACACATGCACCTCACCTGGCTATTCTAGTGATATATGCTCCTTCTGGATACAACACCTTTGACAGATGTGATTACTTGGAACTGACAGATCTCTGTTAATTTGTTAGAAGCTCCCCAAAATACAGGTATGACATTCAGCAATAACTGTAGCACGATTCAAATCAGCTTTGTAACTTTATTGGCTGTGCATGGTGCATTGTGTGACTGTGCTTCAGGGTTAATCATCACCATGCCAGAAATACGTGGACAATAAATAATGCAAAGTGTATTTTCTAGAATTAATATAGACAAGACCTTCCATGTTAACCTTCCAACAAGAATTCCCATTTCTGGGGAGCAATCATTAAAGACCATGTGCTCAACAGATTCCTCAGCTATCATATATCACCTTGCATCAACCTCTGAGCAAGCTGCCTTTACAGCAATACAGTTAATAGAGGTGATGCAGATTATGCCTTTCCCTGGTCTTAAAATCGAGTCAAACACGGTTAGAAGGGAGAAAGGAGTTTTACCTCAGTATTTATTTTAAGGATCCTTAGGTGCACCATGTCCAAGTGGAATGTGTCAAAATGCACACCGCAATGCACACCCACAATAGATCGGGTATAACATTATAGGTCTTACTAATTAGCATATCTATCAAAGATTCCCCAATGAGAGGCTTGAGTAAGCCCTCCTTCCCCAGGAACCTTCCTGTGGATGGTCCTATCTCAGTTTACAAAATGTGTTCTGGAGAGGAACTTGGTGTCTGGGGCATTCTGACCCCTAACTACGAGGCTTCTAAGATGTTTAGTCTCCTAGCTTGACAAATAAGTCTAAGAATGTAGGCTAAAAAACACTAAGAATACAAAAAGCTATATAAGGTATATAAAAGAAAAGGCAAAAAATCATCATGGCATCACAGATACCTTCCCAGGGGAACTGCACCATCACCCAAGTTCCGTAGCCTAGACCATGGCACCTTCTAGGCATGGAGTTTATGGTGGTAACAGGCCAAACTTGTTCAGCAAGAACCTCTTTTATTGCTGTTGGCTGCATGTGCTGACAGTGTTGTTGCTACTGCTCATGTTCTGACTCTGTTGATTCTTCCTTCTGTGCCAAAGCCAGGGACGCTGCCTCTGGAATCCAGGACATGGAGAGGCAAAAGTGTCACAATATGTCTTAGGGTTCTTCCCTCCTGGGCAGGGATTGTGGGAGACTACTCCACTACAAGTCCTGCAGAACCACATTTCCTTAGATGTAGTTAGCCACGACCTTGGATAAGCGTGCAATCTCTCAACACAGCTATACCAAGAGTCGAGGTTTGTTTAAATCGAGCAGTAATTACCCAGCAGACACAATACCCCAAGGCACCTTGGCATAGAACCTCTGCCTTTGTCATACCCTTGCCAGGAACATCTCTGTCCCCATCCTGAGGATGCTCATCTCCATAGTGTGAGTACTGCCACGGACAAAGGAAGAAGGTGTGATTTTGCTCCACCTCTCTTCCCTAGACAGAGGTATGTTTTCCTCAGCCATAGGCTATCTGCAGAACTTCAGGCTGTGAGCTTGGTGGCTTTGACAGGCAGCGAAAACATCTGTCAAGCTGGAGACACCTAGGACTACAGAGAAAGTGTGTCATACAGTGAGTGGACCAAAGTCCCTGCTTGTAGTGCTCCCCCACCTACTGAAGCATTAATAATACATTTTTAAGTGTCACCTGAGAGACAGTAATCCTGCATTTTCCTAGAATATCTGATAACTGTGGATCCACACCCATTTCTCCTGATTGTCACAGCAAAGAAGAAGTCAGTGAGAGAAGCTAAGTTATTTTGTTAAAAAGCTTATTTTACAAAGCCTATGGCTTTGAACAGCTGCTTAGCAAAGTATGCAGTCCACACCAGTGTCTTTAGAAGATCAACTGCCCCTAGGAAAGTTACCAGAGAAGAGGTACCTGCTTGTCTCCTTCCTAAAATGAAACCAGACTACCATGAACACCAGTTTCCAAGCAGGGGCATATAGCTCCTGGGTATGATTTCCAAATTCTTAAAATAAGTAATATTGGAGTCTGTATCGTAGCTGCTGATTTTTTGTTTGTTTTCCTCCTCAGTCTTGTTCAGAGGATCAAGTTAATTTTTCTTGGCACTATGTTCTCCAAGTTTCGAAGCATTAAGGGACAGCAAGATTTCTGCTAGCACAGGAATATGAACTCACATGGAAAAGAAACACAATCGGCAACAAAATAACACAGATTGCCTTTGAATCACCATAACTCTGGTTATTGGGCCAATGCAGCCATTCCAGTCAAATTTGGGACAGTCATTTTTGTGAAGAGACCATTTAAAATTTCAGGTAATGGCCATGAAACCAACAATTCTTTTGTGGGAGCTGCCTGATATATCGTCCAGAAGTCCTGGGCTGTTGTCAGTCACAACTGAGATGCTTTTCCTTTTAATGTTCTATCATCTTTGGATGTCACAGTGATCCTTCCATGAGTTTTCTTTCCGAGAGCAGAAGGAAAGACTCTTGTGGTATCAGGAAAGCAATCAGTCAAGATCATTGTTATGCTGGAAGTAAGCCACCTTTTATCTCAAGACATTTCTATGTCAGTTGAAGATCCAAACACTCGCTCTATGCAGCCTCCTGAACACAGGGGAAGGATGTGTGCTGTTTGACCTCCAGGATGCAACTCCACATATCTGTCACGCCAGCATAGGAGATGGGGGAGATAAAAACCACCACAGGATAGGCTGTTATCCTCCAGGCACATGATGTAATTTAATAGTGACCACAATATTCAAAGTGGCAGCAGCACACTTACATAAAAACAGTATTTGTTTTACTACTGTCCTACTAGGACAGCTAGCAGCAGAGATTATCTAGTGAAGCTCTGTATGACATATTATGCATGCTCAATCTAGTACAGAACTTGGTCTCTAAGAGATATGAATATACTGGAGTGAGTTCAGCGAAGGGCTGCAAAGATAATTAAGATACTGGAGCACCTGTCATACAAAGAGAGATCAAGATTGCCGGGACTGCTTAGTCTAGAGAAAAGGCTCAGGCTCAATGTGTATAAGTACCTAAAAGGAAGGTGTAAAACATAAACCCAGACTCTTAGTGGTATCCTCTGAAAGGACATGAAAAAAAGTACATTCAATTTAAACATAGTTTTCATTTATTTGTTTTTAAACAGAGTGTGAACCAACACTAGAACAGATTACCCAGAGAGGTTGTAGTGTTTCCAACCTTAGATACATAAAACTTAACTGAACACAATTTTCTCCTTTCCAATGATTCTGTGACATAGTAAAATCCCTTGGAGGTGTATTGCTGTGGCACAGATTATCAGGTAAAATCCTCCCATGTCACAATCATGAACCTGCTGAGAATCCCCAAATCCCACTGCCAGACTCACTGCTTCTAATTTTCCTCAGCAGAATGTGTTCACAAGGACACCAAAAATGAAAAGCTACTTGCTCTCACTAGAGCTGGAGTTTGATACTCATACTGTTCATATTCATAGCTCACTTTCCTCCTTTGCTCCAGAACTCTGCATGTCTAGTATTTCATAGTGTCTTGGTCTGAAAGACAGGTGTCTGCCAAGGAAGGCAGGAACCTCCCTTGAAATGGAAAATGCAACCCCCTTCCCTCCGAATTATTATAATTTTGAAATTAAGGGGCTTTCAGGCAAAGATCTGAGGAGCAGGAATAACAGTTCTATATTATTATATATATATTTGTGTGTATAACCAGTCAAACAAACAGCAATAACTACGGCAGTAACAGCACAATCACAAACCCAGTCCCAGCCCTCTCAGCTGTCAGGCCCTTTCCCCTTGGGTGCAGTTCCGCTCGCAGCCGGCAGGGGCGCTGGCGGCTCCCCGGGGGCACGGGCGGGGCCAAGGGTTCC
>NW_008236767.1:5857003-5864516 GCF_000691975.1 Corvus brachyrhynchos
GGAAGGGATGGGACAAAGGCTTCACAAACCCCTGGGCAGCCGATCCCGGTGTCTGGCCGGACCCTCAGGAACAACAGGCTGGAACGGCAGGGAGGAGCACAAATCCCGGGTGGCAGATGAGATGTATTGAACTCTGGAGCTGCAGCAGAACCCCCGGAGATCTCAGCAGGCAGGGTGTGTGGGGCTACAGAGTGGCAAAGGCTCGAAGCACTGGCGGGGGCAGGGCGGCCGCAGCCCGGCTCCCAGCAGGGCAGGGAAGGCAGGCTTGGGATCCCAGGGTTTGCCCTGAGGCACCCCAGCAGATGGTGAACAAGTCCTTCTTCTAGTAAGGTGGGGTGTTAGGGTCCCGGTGCAACGGCCGCTCCAGCAAGCAAGCTCCACTCACGGTAGAGGGAAGGCAGCCAAAAGCAGAAGCCTGCAGCAGCAACCAACTCCCTCCACAACAGTGGCAGCTCCTCTCCCTCCGAACACCAAGAACACCACCAGCCACCCATGGACTGTACCCAACCCCTTTTTCACAGTTCAAATCTCGTGGCATCCCCCACCCTACTTGAGAAAACCCCAGGTGAAAGAGAGTAGCCAGTTGGACCCCTGCCACTGTGGCCAGGTCTTTTGTTTTTCTTAAGCATCCAGTAATTTGTCCCCCTGGCAACATATATAGGGAAAATTCTTTGAAGAGGGAAAAAAAAAAAGGAGAACTCCTAAAACCCCAACACACAGCCAGGAGGGAAAAGTATGTTCTGTTAGTATAAAGAGGTGAGGAGTCTGAAGACACAGATACACCACATAGTTATTAGTGGTAGAATTTGTGAACAGTGCAATGTATGTATGGACTGCACATTGAGACAGTCTCTTTTTTTGACTGGTTAACTTCTGTTTCCTGGGGTGTACTGTAAAATGAGTACAAATTTTGAGGAAGAAAAGCTGCAGATCTGAGAGTGAAACAAGTCTCTTCTTCATCAGTCTGAATTCTAGCTCTCATCAACCCATCACAAAAGGTACGGTGATTTTTAACACACTTATTTTACTCAGTGTTTCTTGCTCACCTGTAGTAAAGTAGTTCTATATGAATCTTTCTCTGCTAATAAACCTCACTATTTGAACAGACAAGAGAAATGATGGTAGCTTCTAGGCCATTATTTGATGAAAAAAAGACTCCCCATTAAAAAAGTCCCCCTTTTCTCCATACTGTTTCAATTGCTGTACCAATTGCTAACAGAGTACTGTGATATGAAGTGGACTTAGCATGTACAGAAGTGACATACACATGGAGCTTCCTTTTTCTTGTTTTGGATTACAAAATGTCAAGGTAGCTTTCCAAGCATCCATTATCAATAAGGCCAATGCCTCCTCAGCATATGCTCAAAATAAATGGACAGTCCTAAGAGGAAAGTAAAACAAGTCTCTGTAGACACAAGGCAACCTGTCACCCAACTCAGAGAATCAAAACATTATGCTGTTACTCAAACAATGGCTGTAATGATAGCATTCACTCCAGTTCTACCAGCATCATTCCTTTCTGAAATAATCCCAAGAGAAACCCCTATTATACAACAGAACACCTTTGCTTTTAGTAGTTTGTTGTCTCAGTTGACATTCAATAGCCCCCCTGGTTTGGCAGTTTCATGCTTTATAAATACAAGTTTACTCTTCTTAGGAGATGACAATTTAAAATAATTCTTAAAATACTGTAGTTAAAAGATACAGAGACTTCTGTTATAAAGTTGCAGTGGTGGCATTAGCTTTTAAAATAAATTAGGCACAAAGTAGATTAGCAGCAAATGCATAATTCACACATCCTTCCCTGTTCTTGCCCCAACATCCATTGTCATCTGTGAGTTGAGAGATCGCACCTCCAAAAATTAGAAAATGTAACTTTTTTTTTCACCAACACAGCACATATTTTTATCTCACAAAACTTTCATTTGTAAGAGTTAGAATCTGTTGTTTGAGGAAATTCTTGAACTCCTCAGCTTACCAGGGAATGGTAATGGCACCAGCAGTACAGCCCATCCTCATGGTTCACTGAATGGCAGCAAGAAGTCAGGTCGACTAGAGGCTTTTCTGGCTACCTGCTAAATACATGTGGTTTCTTGGTCCTTTCTTCCCCCCAAAGTTGCCAATTACTAGTTTGTGATGCAGGATCACATTCAAGGCATTATAAACAGTCATAAGCAAAGCAACTAAATTCAATTAATATATTTTCATAATGAAGTGAAAAGAAAACAAGTCACTGGATTAAAAAAAATAGTTCAGATGAAAGCTGTTGATTAAGAGCCAGTTGAAAAGCAAATTTTAAAAATCTTGTTACTATTGAGAAATGAGACACCCAAAGTTCACAGCTGCTAGGGAAGCAAACTTTTCCCACCACCACCTTTAACATTCACTTTAGAGCTGCTGGTCTCTGAATTTTGTGCTTTTTCACTCCTTCTTTGGTCGACCTTTGAAGGGATTCATGATTTCAAGGCTTCCAAAGTAGTCCAAAAGGAGAACAGTTGCTTTCACTGATAAGAAACTGTAAGGTAGGGACATTGAGGAAGAAGATAAAAAGGAACAAACAGACATCAGAAGAGTTGTGCAGTTTTATCACAAAATTAGTTTTACCTGGCTAAAACTGGCAAAGGCAGTATACTCTTTAGAATATAGACCCACTGGTCCTCTCAAAATATCCTTTACACTCATTTGGCAGCCTGAGTTATTAGCTAGATCAGTATTCCAACCTGGCTTGCAACAGAGTCAAAATGCCCTAATGCCGGAGCAAGACACCAGATGGGTTTACAGTTGGACTCAGTGATCGTAGAGGTCTTTTCCAACCAGTAATTCTCTGAAATGCAGTTATGGAGAAGCAGGCCCAGTCTCTACAGCCCACAGTACAACTGCACCCCAGTGGAGTCAGCAAGGCACAGTTGGACTTTTCTGTCATTGTTCTGTTGCTCAAGGGTAGACTGAACCCACAGAAACAAAAAATTTTAAAAAACCCTTCAAAAAATGTACAGAACTTAATGAAAATTCACACCAGTAAGTAGAAGCCTCGTTTGTACTTTTAGTCAAACACATAGCTGAAGCATCCCTGGACAGCAAAGAGAGAGGGGGAAAAGAAGAATAGAAGCATAACTTACCTTTTCAAAAAGCATAAAACATAAAGGATGCGTGGGATCAACAACATTTCTTGGTTCTGCCGAACAGCAGTGATTATCTTCTCAGCCACATAGTCTGCATCCAGAAGGGGAAGTACACGTGGCCACCTGAAAAAGAAAATATTTATTGCTATACAAATTGCTTTGGATTCGTATTTCATTCAAGAAAGTCTCAATTTTATAGTTATTCAACAACAACAAAAAAAAAATACAAGTCCTATGGACAACAGAATCTTCATTATGTTAGAGTGAGTGGACATTGTTATTTTCTCCCTGTATGACCTCTCATAAGACAAAACCAGAGTGCTCATCTTAAGACACACCAGGCTTTTATTTGACTCCTAAACTTTGTCATTATACATGCATACTGAGCAAAGCTATGCCACCAGTTTCAGGAGGTGAATGGAGGTTTAGAAACCAGAGAGGACAAATAGAGCATTTGGCTTCTCCAGAGGAAAGGACACCAATTACGTTTCACATTTCAGCTTAAATGAATAGTAAAGTACCTAGGCCTTTTGAGTTGCCCAGTCACTGGATAGCAGTGTTAACACCCATCTGCAGCCCTAAAAATAGTACAGGCAGAAAAAAGCCTGGCTCATGATTTTCATTAAGGAAATAGGGGTTTATAACATGCTAAAAATGCAACTTTCATAAAAACCTCACAAGAATTTACTCACTTGGCTTTAACACCATCAAACATTCCTGTGTTTATGACATAAGGACACACAATTGTGGTTTTAACACCAGTCTTTCTCAGAGTTCTCATCTCCATATCAATTGACTCTGCAAAACCAACTGCTGCAAATTTACTTGCACAGTAATCTGTAAAACAGAACATTAATTGCAGTTAAATATTTAAATTTAAAAATTAAACTTTACTGTCCAATACTAAACCACTTCACATCAGAATAGGAATGGTTTTCAGGATTAGGTTAAACTTTGCTTTTGATGTGATTCATTCCTTTTCTTTCCTCTCCTAAATCAACTATTGTTCTAGACTGGCAGACAGAGGGTTTCTCACGACATCCCTGCTAACACTTTTCCACTCTCTACAGAACAACATAAATGAAATTATTTTTTCATACCAGACCTTATCTTTAAACCCATGCACTCACTTCTTATGCATCAAACTCACATTTTAAAGACTCTCTAGCGTGGTTTCAACTTGAAACTCAGTTTGTCGTTATTATCGCTCCCTTGGAGCTAGATTTCTGTTACTGCTATGTCACCTTATTTCATATTCCTCCCCCTTTGTATACATGTTCCAGCAATGCCTTCTGAGCTTCCTCTAAATCTAAAGTGGCCTCTTCCCTATCAGAAACCTGCAAGTAAACTTTAACAACATTGAGGTTCTCAGCTTCCAAAGTTCCATATGGCTTCTAGATCCTCTAACTGCCTTGGCAGAAAAACCTGTTTCACAGCACTGCTGAGCTTCTGGAAAACTCTTTGTAAAGAAATGCTCTATTTAAGGTCAGCTGTTTTAAAAGTCTGGCTATTTGCTTTACCTATATGGAAAGATCCAGAAACTCAAAATCAGTTTGGTTTTTTTCCCCCCATGGATATTGATTGCAGAATTTAAAATCAAACTAATTATCTTAATTAATATTAACTTTAATACACTACCTGAAAGCTGACTGACTCCACACAGTCCTGCAGAGCTTGCTATGCTAACCAAGTGCCCATGGTTAGCAGCAATCATTGCTGGGAGGAAGGCTTTGTAAGTCTGCAAAGTAAATCAGTGTTGCAATGTAAAATTTTACCAAGTAAGATACATGCCAAAATATTTTGAAGGTGTTTGTTGGTTCTAGAGAAATTCTCCCTACAATTTAAATAAGCTTTCCCCCTTCCATTATGGAAAGGATGTGTGTGTGTGTGTATGTGGAGCTTGTTGTTTGAATTCTAACCTTCAAGTATTTAAATTTCCCAACCCCAGCAGTATTACCAAACACAGAGGGTAACTTGATGAGAGCTAAATATAGAACTGCAGCTAGTCATGAAGTTTCTTTCAAATGAGAATTAAGTGTTCACTGCAAATTTTGTAAAACGGCAAAGATTTTAATTTCACATTTTCCTTCTATTAAATTCATTAAATCTTTGTGATTAAATTTATTTCTAAATAAACTGAAACATGATTGAATATTTTCTTTACAATTCTTTATGACAGAAACACCATATAGGTGACCTGCCTTTGCTGGAAGGAAGAAAAAGCACACCAGGTTACTTACTCTGGACAAAAGCTCCACTTATTATTACGAGCATTATCAGAACATGTGGTATTTTTACTGAAATTATCACAACCACAGAACAACTAGAACACTAACAGAACAGAAGAACTGAAGTAGAATTGAACACTTCTCTGTTACTAGGGGCAGCAATTACTAGGGTGGGCCTGCTTCATGTCAATTAATAATGAGATCATAACAAATGACTAGCCTCAGAATTTAGCAGATGGTAGACTTCAGTCCTTAAGAGCATTTCTAAATGTGAAGTGCATCCACCTGCCTACACTAGAGCTTCCCAAAGGATCCATTCTACCACACTTTTTAAAAAATTTTACGGACTCCAGAGCAAAGTAAGTAATTTCTTGTATCATTTTTGACTGAACCTCCAAAGAGCTCTATATCCTTGCATCCTTTCCTGAATTCCAAAAGGCAAAATTAACACTGAAAACATGTTAAAAGGATGTCTTAGTATGTATATGCAAAATACAGGTATTACCCAGAAGTGTGCCATTGTGTTCACTTCCATAGTTTTTTCTACAAGTGAATCTGGAGAATCAAGAAATCTCTTCCCAATTACAATACCAGCGTTGTTGATCAGGATGCTAACATCTCCAACTTCTTTTTTAACCTAAACCAAACAATATCAAGATAGTGTGCAATAAATACAAAACATTCTTTCCAAGTATTATATATGAAAACTTAGCAAACAGAAATACTACACATTTAAGTAAGTTGAACTTGTGCTTTTTATGGATCCAAACACCTCAGGTTCTTGCAGTCTCACCTGATGCCTTTTTAAAGGTGAGCTCTCAAATGGATTTTCTTCAGATATGTGGAGCCCAACAGCTCCACACAAGCTTCTGCTGTCAGCACCTCTGTTTCTGGGGACAACTGTTCCAGATAAGTCTCTAATGCAGAAAGATTAACTAATGTAACAAGTATTCTGCTACAGTAAACCCATCTTAAAACTAAAGAGCAATTCTGGACTAGAATCTGGTACACTCTACCCCAGAAATTAAGTTGGCTAAAAAATAATGCCTATATACTTAATTCAGTAAGAGGAAGTATAGTTCTCCTTTTAGCTCCACACTGAGAACATTCATGAACAAACTCATTTGAGAGAATGACTATGGACCGGCTGATAGCAAGATATTGTGACAGCTCTCCAAAGGAGAATGAAAATATCTAATATAGAATTTGAAGTACAGTTCACTGATCTGAGCTGTCTGGGAAAAATGAAGTGGGTATAACAGTAAAGAATTAAAGGGTAATTTATCACCTGTACTTTATTCTAGCTTAACTTCCTCATCTTCCTTAAACTTCATTTTTCATGTCCATTTTTGTTAACTAAGCTTTAGGAGTTGGGTACTTTTGGAACAGGGACATGAGAAATACATTTTAAGCTATAGCTCTTGATAGCCAAAAGGTTGTTCTTCATTCTGTTGGTACAGAAAGAAAAAAGAATCTAATAATGCAGAGCCTTTGGGTTTTCATCCTACCAAAGTGATGTCATTTTGGCTTTAAGACTGTTTTACAGGGAGCAAAGTTTTCAAACACATTCTGCCCTGCCAGCATAAATTTAGTTCACCATAGTCTTGCAAAACTCCAAGTCTGCATAAAGCTGAATCACCGGAAGGGGAAAAAACAGGACCTGGAGCCATGCTGTCTTATCTTGCAAAGGCTGATGCTAAACACTAGGAACCAAAGTCTGCTACGATGCACTAAGTAAACAGTGGCACCAAGCAGTCATACTAATATTAAAGTCTTTTTGTAACTGATAAGATTGGATGATTCTACATCATCAGCAGGACATGACATTTCTGAAGTAATGGTAGTAGGGTATTTTCTTCTATATGGATCAGCATGAGGATTTTTAGTGAATCTGACAGTTGCTGAACTGCTGACAGAAGGTTGTAAGTGAGAAACCATGCACTGGACCCTACTACAACTTCTTTGTTCCTGCCTAGTTCTGCTTGCATCATCCTGAATCCATGTCACACAGATCTATGCCCTGTTCTCTTTTTCAAATTTGGCCAGATGGCTCAGCCACTGCTTTTCTCCATGGGCCCAGAGTGCTAGCCCTCAAAACTAAAAGTTAATTTTCATCTTCTTCATTCCAGTGTCCTTCACACTACAATACTCCTCCCCAGTTCA
>NW_008236767.1:5864571-5872190 GCF_000691975.1 Corvus brachyrhynchos
CTCCCCCCCATTCAAGCAGGAACCACAGCTAAAAGCCTGTGGAGAGAAGTGAAACTTCTCTGCAACGACAGCAGATGCCCAGTTCAGCTGGTGTAACAGAGCCGCAAGGGGGGCCAAGGCTGATCAGCATTACTGGAATACAAAACCAATAGCCTCTAACAAGCTGCAATTCATGCACAAGCTTCACATATCAGAAAGCTTGTGATAGTCATTTTTGCACAGGTAGAAAAAGGCAGAAGGCTTCTTAAAGAGCACCAAAACATTATTTCAGCCAGCAGATGTTCCTGAAGACAGCTGAACTTTAAAAAAAAACAAATCATGACCAGGCAAACACTCACTGTGGAAACCCTTTAGTTCAACAGTTAAGTATAGCAAATTTTAAGTGAATGATAACAGGTTGTTACACTGGAAACTGTTTAACGATTTCAGCTTTCGGCAATGCTGCTAGTCTGCCCAAATTATCTAACCACATGCTATGTTTACAAAGCTCTTCAGAAATGAAAGAAAGAAATATTTAAGACCTCAAGATACATTTATTAATTCAGATAAAGTAAGTCTGCAAAAATCTCTTCACAGTAATGGAATTATTTGAAAATTGCCTAAGCAGATAATCCTTTTTACAATGTATGGTCTTTAGGGCTTACTTTTGGTACAAGGCTGCCAGAATTTGAAATACTGCTTTAGCTTCAATGAATCAATTTTCCGCACTTCATGATTAAGTGCCTGCTTAATTGAATAAATGAATGAGAAGCTACCCAGTTAAAATGAGCTACTGGAAAAGAAAGCCAGCTCTTTTTATTTTTTAAGGAATAGAGATACACAAGTCAACTCTAAAAATCAGAATTCTTGAAATAGATAGGAAGCACAATACATTCAGAATGAATTAACTTTAATCTCTTGCTTTAAATCCACTAGAAAACTCAATCATGCATCTTACACCCACACATGCGCTCATCTTAGAATAGTGTGAAAGCCACAAATAAGATACTTTACCTGGTCAGCTACTCTGTAGACATCCTGTCTTTTGCTACAATCACAGATGTAAGAGTGTACTCTTCCTGCTCCATTTTCTTTGGCCAGTCTAACTGTGTAGTTGAGCCCCTCTTGATTAATATCCCAGAGGACCAGCGTGGCTCCAAGGCTGGCAAACTTTACTGCTAAGAGTCTTCCAATGCCACTTCCTGCTCCTGTTATTAATACTATTTCACCACTAACATTCTTCTTCCGTTTAGGCACAACCAAGAACACCAGTGACTCCAGTAAGTAATAAACAAGAAGTACAATGACTTTTAATGTTTCCAGGAAGAAGTTCATCTTCAGGCTATTTCTTCAGCTACCTGATAAAAAACCCAAAACATTTGCCGGATAGGGTAAACCATAGAGAAAATGCAAACATCAACGTTGCAAAAACATTTTCAGATTCATTCTAATTATTTTCTCTACCTTGCTTTTGAGTGTTGTTTAAAAAAAAAAAAATAGGCTTACACCTGCATATCTAATAGATTTGTCCTGTTTCTGTCTCATCTTCAGGTTGCTTCTACTTTCCTCCAGGATGCAGTACACAATTCATTTACCATTCAGCAGCAGTAGGAAACACCTGCCCTCACCTGCTTTAGAAATTCCCCATCCCTCATGTCATGAGTTTCATTCTCTGCTCTGACAGAATGTGGACACAAATCTAAAATAAATAAATACATACTCATACTAAAAATGTGCCCATTGAGCATCTTAAACAGAAATGCATGACAACTACAAATCAAAACTTATGGCTTGATCAAAGAACTTTAGTGCTCACAAACTAGTACTATATGGCAGGAAAAATTCTGCTTTTAGGACTACAATTTTTTTTGCTTTGTAGGCACTCCTTGTCACCATGAAATCATATGCAGAACAAGTCACAGTCCCAATTGTGCTGAGAAAACATTAGCATAAGGAGCTTCAGAAGACAATATGCTTATAAATCTCCAAAGCACACTAGGTAAATAACTGTCACTACTGACTTTTCAGCTACCTGTCCTACCATTTTATTGAGGAGAGCCTGCTTTTGCAGCTGAACACACTTTAAGAACACACTGCAAAGCTGTTGAGTTTCTTCTCTTCACCTCCCTGCATTAATGTCATAGGCTTGAATCATACCATCTCAGGTATGTGTTTAACCTCGCAGTCTGTACACATCCCAGTAATGCTGACACCAAGCAGGCCTTGAAGTCCTTGGAGGAATGTTATTTTATTTTCCATTACAAAAAGTTGTGCAAGAAATTAATCCTTGGTCAAAACAGGTTTTAATCTTTGACTAACAATATTATGAAGCAATAATGTCTTCTTTCTCAGGTAAAGGTAGAGCACTTTGGCACTTACACTTCAACCTTTAGCACTACGTGCCCAGTCTGATTACATCTCTTAGCTAATTTTGCTATCTATGTGTATAGGTAATCATGTTTGACAAGTGCCAGGAGATAAGTCACTTAGGTCTCTGCTACTCTGAGCAAAGTTCATGAAATTTAGCATGTGAACATACATGTGTTACCATGAGTCTCAGGTTTTCTACATGGGAAACTAGGCCGGTCTTGAAATGAAATAGGCCCCTGCTAGAGCAGAGCTAGTTAGTTCAGAAAGTTTTCTGGCAGAAACATTGGGACATCTTAAAACTGTTCTGATAACAGAAAAACATTTGTCAAAGACATAGTGGGTAGGAAAACAAATTCCTTCTGGCAAAGTCATGGGGTGAATGCTTTCTATTGAGTACTTTCTATTCTTCATTCTCATTAAAATGTGACAAAAAGTGCACAGAGGCAGTAACATCAATAAGTAATGAAACAAATATCAAAATAGCATTGGAACATTTTTCCAGAGTCAATATTGGCACTTCCTGCAATAGGCTCTCATATCTATAGAGCTATTACAGTTTTAAGCAAAAATAGAGTTATAAAGGAAAAATGTTATTAAATTTCATGTACAATCTTTGTTGAGTCTAAAACAGAAGCAAGAAGTCTTTAAAATAAATGCAGTTACTGAATTTAACTTGATTGCACTAATTTAACGCACTTAACATAAAATCCTCCATTTGCATGAAAGAGGACTGGTATCTCTGGCATAGATAAGGATGTTAAAGTTAATCCCTATGGAAAACCAAGTGAGGCAATTGCCTTCAGAGGCAACACACAACTTGACCTAAACCCAGTTAAAAATTTGTGCCAGTAATTCTTTAAGAAAAACATTCATATATTAGGTTTGTATAGGTCACAGGCACATTAGATCTTGCAGAAAAGTAGGACTTTCACGTCATGAAGTAGAGTTGTTTATGCATACAGACCACAGGAGACTTCCTGTTTTAAGACCAACTCTGCATCCTTCAAAAAGATGCTTAATTTCCACGGACACATCTCCCCCCTAACCCAAATCTGACTGGGCCTCCGTTCTCACCCAATGCATTAGCATTGCTAATTACACCAGCTACTGTAGTCAAGCATATCCATACAATCAAATTTGCCACTCACTTGGCTGATTTTGGCTTCTCAACTAAAGTGAGCAGGGATGTATTTACAAGTGAATTAACTGAGGGGATCTTTGGTACGTCTAAGATCTCAGATCACTTCTGATGCCTTGTATTGTTTTTTAGTATGCCTACATCCACACAGACATAAGTGTGGAGGGCTTTTATGCAGAAGAGAAGTTTAGACGTTCTACATTCTCTTATCAGACAAATTTCAAGTGCAGATAACTTTGCCAGCAAAGGCTTGTTGGTACCGGTGCCAACATTCACCGCCGACAGGCTCTTGCAGGCCTGACAGGCTCCTAAAGAATATCACTGCTCACGAATCACAAGGGCAGGACGGAGGCTGGCAGCTGAGCGGCACACCACCTCTGCTAGTCGAAGAACTAAAGGCTGATCATGCAATCACCCGAGCAGGGTGTGGCAAGGATTACTTTTTCTCACTATACCGGAAGAGTTGTGATCCCACAAAAACACAGCAGTCCTGTAGCCAAGGCTGTTCAAGGGCTGAGGCGTAGCACTATTTTCCTCAGTCCCCGGAGGATGCTGGATAACCTTATTCTCACTTGGCACAGCGCACCTACCAACCCAGCCAGCATCATCAGAACCCCCAAGAGCAGCGTTCCGCTGCAGTGACCGCCTCACCACTCGCCTCAGGCCGCCTCCCCGACCCGCGCCGCTGCGCCGCAGCGCCCGGCTGCCCACGGCCCTCGATCCACCCGCCGAGCGCCCGCCCACCCTGTCCCGTCCCACAGCGCCCCAGCACCGGGACTACCTCCGCCTCCCGGCGCGGCGCAGCAGCTCTGGGACGAGCAGGCGAGAGCGGTGCGAAGAAAACAAGAAGCACAGCGGGGCGGAGCGGAACAGCCCTGCTTTTATCGGTCAACCCGCCCCCGCGCGGGGCTGACCGGATGCCCAGGGGCGGCACGGCTCGGCTCGGCTCGGCACGGCACGGCACGGCACGGCACGGCACGGGCTCCGCGGGGCCAGAACGCCAGGCTGCGGGGCCGCCCCCGGGAAGGAGAGATGCGGCCCCGAGTGGTGGTGAGGACGCTTAGCCTCCGCGGCTCTTTGCTGAGGCCGGAGTAGGGTAAAAAGCTCAAAGGACGGAGCAGTTTGTTGGGCGGAGGCCCTCGGGACAACTCCCCCGCATTTTCCCTGTTTGGTGTTTGTTTTGGTTTGGGCTTTTCTTTGTTTTGTTTTGGTTTGGTTTTTTTGTTTTAAAGTATTTGTACGCATGGGGTAGTAATCACTCCATGCTGAGACCTGTACCTAAAGGCGTGGTTGATGTAAAGACGTCACCTTGATGCCTTGGGTTTTAACTTTTATATTTTTTCGAATCCTGTACTGCTTACTGTGTAACTGAAGTTTCTTGTAGCCTGTTAATTTCTGCTTTCTTGTGCTAGGCAGACATAACAAAGCCTCTCCAGGCCTGCTCTTCAAGGACACCCAGACCATCCTAGGCCCAAAAAGTATAAACCAAAAGCCTCCAAAGGGGGACAAGCTTTGGGAAATCACATAATTAACTGAAGCTTTAATTGGAGAATTAACCCTGATATGCAAATGAACCAAACTTATAAAAGCGTGAAGAACTCGTGACCTGCCATCCATCTTGGGGTCCATTTTGGAAGTAGCCTCTGGACTCCCCAGGGTGTACCTTTGAAGGCACTTCAAATAAATACCTACTTTTATTCCCGTATTCTTGTCTAGTCTCTGTTTTTTAGGTGGCCACTTCAGGCATCAATCTGGCCTGTGTGAAGCAATGCTGCATGGAAGGGGTTTCACTGGGGTGAGCATGACCCTTTCAGGGTGGCATCCTTTTGAGGGAATGAATGACACTTCAGCCTAAAAAATGTGTTCTGGCTGTAGTCAGACTAGACTCTTGGGTTTGCTAATTCAGTGAAATGCTCTGCATTCACTGCTATATATACATAAATCCCTTAGGGCAGCATTGTTTTAGAGTTTTTTTTAACCACATGCTCATCCTTAGGCAGCAGAACTCTGAAACTGTAAGGTGCTGAATATTCACAACTTTGGACAGTTTGTATGAGGAGAGAATGCTTAGTACCATCAGAAAAAGTATGACTGAAGGCATTTGCTTTGCAAATCATTATAATGATTGTTAATATGCTAGCTTTCCAGTATTATTGTATTAAAGTAGTACATTCAGGAGGCTAATGATAGCCAAACAGTGACACTGGCTGCTGCTTTCTTTTTGTGGATTGCATTGTTTAAAGTGGCTCACTTAAGAAAGTGTAAAAAACCCACGCCATTTATTTAATTTTAAAAAGGTTTAAATATGTGTGTTGCACTAATACTTGGAAATTAATAGCATTTAACATTGAAAGTGACCTTATGATTGGAGTTGGAGGCTAGAAGGTGGGAGACACATCCCCTTTCCCCACCTTGTATGAAGATTACCTGCATGTAAGAAACTTGCTGAATAAAACTTGTTGAAACAAAACTCACCACGTAACTTCACTTTACTAGTCTACATTATGAAAGACTAAAATTAGTTTGTAGAGAAACCATTTTTAAGACTGTCAGATTAGCATCTTTTACAGTCTTGTGTCAGAGAAGACACAAGTGGAATCATTACTCTTGATTCTAGTCTAGAAATGGAACTACTCTAATTTGTATCAGATGAGGATGCCTCCCTCTTGCCACATATTACTTTTGGACTGATTTGTGAGTGCTGTCAGAATTCCAGGAGTGTAGGACTGGAACTGGTGTTGTTTGTTTGTTTCGTGTAACATCCTGCTGGATGTCTTCAAAGGAACCCAAGGTCATTCAAGTCATAAGAACATGTTTGAAGAATGTTGTAAGTGCTGTCACTTCTGCTTGTCTGTAGTACTTGTGCTGTGTAAGTGTACTGCTAGTCTGTAGCCTTTTTTACTGAGGGCTATATTGTATTTTGGTGTACCTTAACTTCAAGAAAACACTTGGCATCTGTTCTTGGGTAGATACTGGCGCCTCTTCTGCAACAGTGTACCCAGTAGCACACTAGAGTGCTATTTATACTTCATGTGAATCTGTGGTAGATGTTTTATTACATTCACCTGATTTCATCACCATTTAATCTTGATTATAGATGTGTCATAAGAAGCATGAATAAAGCAAATAGAGAGTAAAGGTTGGTCTAAGCTGGATAAATGCAATTGCATGTTGATTAGGATAGTCATCCTTACTTTAGATTAAAAAAACCAAACAAGAATATCCTGTCATGCTGTTGCAGCCATATTCTCTTAAAGGCTCTCATATTATTTCTTTTTCTATCAGAACACTCAAAATGCAATAAATATTTTTATATTAAAGCATCAGTTATCCCCCATATACCCCAGCTGTTGAAGAAGAATAGTGTAATATGCTTGTAAACAGCCTGATCTTTTCTACTTTCTTTGAATGCTTACTGTAGAATCCTAAAATGACCTCACTGTGCTCTTCAACATCCTCACAAGGGGAAGTGGAGGGGCAGGTACTGACCTCTTTGCTCTCATCAGGATTCAAGGAAACAGCATGAATCTGAGTCAGGAGAGTTTTAGGTTGGATCTCAGGAAAAGGTTTTCACCCACAGGGTGGCTGAACACTAGAACAGGCTCCCCAGGGAAGTGGTCACAGCCCCAAGCCTGACAAAGTTCAAGAAGTGTTTGGACAATGCTCTCAGGCCCATGGCGTGACTCTTGATGTGTCCTGAGCAGGGCCAAGAGTAGGACTTGGTGATCCTGATGGGTCCCTTCCAAATCAGTCTATCCTATAATTCTATAGTAAGTTTTCACTGGCAGTGTCAGCTGCTTTAACAATTGTAGGCATGTCACTGCAATTGCAGCCTACCCAAACTTGTCCTTAGTCACACATTGCAACTGCTAAGAGAGGAGTAGATCTTCACAGAAACCCTAGTGCCTTGTTAATAGAACTCAGATGTATCCTGTGTTGACTCTGAAGGAAACTGGACTGTAGGTTTACGGGCGGGACGGAGACGGAGTCGGTGACGGAGAGATCTCTATAAGCAGGTCTTGGGACACAGTCGGTTTATTGTAAAAAGCTTGGGTATAGGGGCACTGCTCAGAGCTGCCAGACTCAGCTCTGAGCAGGCCCAAGAGAGTAAGCAGGTGAGAGAGAGAGAGAG
>NW_008236767.1:5876778-5880285 GCF_000691975.1 Corvus brachyrhynchos
GACGGAGAGATCTCTATAAGC
Organism: Corvus brachyrhynchos; assembly: GCF_000691975.1. NCBI lineage: Eukaryota > Metazoa > Chordata > Aves > Passeriformes > Corvidae > Corvus > Corvus brachyrhynchos. Next base: position 5,876,800 of record NW_008236767.1, read on the forward strand.
AGGTCTTGGGACACAGTCGGTTTATTGTAAAAAGCTTGGGTATAGGGGCACTGCTCAGAGCTGCCAGACTCAGCTCTGAGCAGGCCCAAGAGAGTAAGCAGGTGAGAGAGAGAGAGGGTGTAAGAGCAAGAGTGGAAGTAAGGAAGGAAAGGAATGAAGAGGAAGTGTCTGAAGTCCTGGTTACAATACAATAAATCATCTTCTGTACTGAATATTCTAATTGTCACTAACCAATCTAATACAAGATACAAATCCTATAGCATTTACATACAGCCTATAAGAGTTCTTATATTACCATAGAGTGTTACATCTTAACTTCTAAAAACTACTCTTTGGACCCCTTCTGCTGAGCTAGTAGGGTCTGCTCTGACCCTTGGACCTCTTTGCAAGCAGAGGGTATTGTTCAAGCAAGAGGGGATTACTTCAGTGGCCATACCATTGTTTTCTAGTTGTTCAGTAACTAAGACTTGGTATTTCAAAAGTGGCTTTCATTTCGATGTTGCCTGTAGTTTTCATATTCCCAAAATCTTTGGTCAGGCAATCATATCCACCAGGCCTTCCTGTTTCATCTTCCCCAACACTGGGCAAGCGCCACTTAGCCAGAGTTCTTCAAAATTGACTCTTCTTTTTTATTCCTGCAGAAGAAAAACAGCTGGGGCAAAGGAGATTCCAGTCAAGAGGAAGGATCATCATCCTGAACACAGAAGACGAAGTGACATTCTGAATTTTCATTTACTATGTGCATTTCCTTTGAGTGATATTTGCCATCTAGAGGTTTATTGAATTCTAGTTCCCTCTATTAGCAGATTTGAAAATACAGGAATTGTAGAAGCGGCAAACTATTACCCACTGGTGCCCCATTCACTTCATCTGGGAAAAGTGCCAAGCCCTGTTCAGTGAGGGTGAGGGGGTGCTTTGTGCTGCATTAACATCTGTTCAAAGTATTTACGAACTACACAGCAAATATAACCAGCAGCTCGGTGCACTGATTAACATCTGCAAACCAAATCAAGAGAGGGACAAATTCTCATTGGAAGAGGAATACACCAGCACTAAGTATCATCATGACTTAGCCACTGGATGCTCAGGTCCCATAGTTCACTGCCTGTTAAGATGTGTTTACGATGTCAGGACCTGATAGATTGTTTTTCATTCCCCGAGCATTTTCGGCAGTGGAGTGAACCTCATCTGAATGGATAAGTAAAGACCTGCAAGAAAATATTTTGATATGGGCCAGCTCTGTGATGAAATTTGTCATATGTTCACACAGTGAAGAGGATTGTGTGGCAAGAGGAGTGAAAGCTTACAAAACAAGACTAACTTAATTGGGGCTCCCATGCGATGAGAAATTGTGGTTGGGGGCTCTTGCCTCTAACCTTGGCAACAGGTAGTATTATACACATGGGTGTGTGTGAAATTATATGCCTGTTATATCAGTCCAGTAATCAGGCAGTGTTAGCTGAGCTTCTATCTGCCTCCAGAGTTAACCCACTTAATTCAGAATAGTGAGATGAATGAAAAAAAAAGGGTGCATTCTAGTGTGATGCAGAAATGTTACAGCATATGCTCAAATATTGAGTATGTGTCCAAGAGCTGTTATAAATCAGCTTTGTTTAGCAGTGTGTGTTTTCTGATCCTGCACTAGGATTTTATTTGCCAATGCATAAGCTGTAACTTTAATGCACAATGAAAACAGATAATCAGTTGGCTGCTACAATCAGCTGCAAAGAGACTGCTGCTATGTAGCTGTTTGCAAGGTTTTAATTAATTAATTGAATTTATAGGAAAGCAATGGGTTGGAGAGTGTGTTCTAGTAGGTGTAAGCAGGGATTGGAGGAGAACATGGAATGGAAAAAGCAGGGTATAACCAAAGAACTAATTTAAAGCTCCATGTGCTGGAGGGAAGACTCCCAAGTGTGGCAGTCATGAATATCTCATCTGGACTTGCAGATCTGTGCCCTGATGGAAAGCCAGGGAAGCATTACATGCAGGTAGGGGCTACAAGTGAAGAGAAATGATAGAGGGAGAAGGAAACCAATAATGATTCTGTGCCAGACCTAATAGTAATTTCTCTGCTTTTCCTTCTTTTCAAATTCTGTTGCTTTTTGTTTTGTTTTAGATGTTAAACAGCCTGAGGAGAGTGAGGTGCAGAATTTCTAGTGTATTCTAATGCACTCTGTAATGTGTGGCCACTAATTGTCTGAGTGTTCATCTTTATTCCATACTTGAGCTACCATTAGAAAAAAAAAAAAGGAAACGTCCTTTGCTCCTCTGTCTGTTACTTTGTTTTTTATAGGCCTAAAGGAGATGGGAGTTTCCAGCTCTGCACCATACTTTCTAGGGTATCAGCTGATGTGATTATTAAGTATCAGGACTTTTGCCTATTCTCATGTAAGTGCTTCTCAATAAGACAGAAAATACCCTCTGTCCCTCAGTGAAACTTTGTGAATGCCAGAATATATTTGCATTTCTTGTGATGGTTGATTTTGGCTTGCTGTGTATTTCTCAAAAGTTGAGATAAGGTTGCTAATGTCTGTGAGGAAAATAAAAGCTGATACATTCCTCTGCATTGCTGGCCTGCAAATTGGAGAAAAGTGCTATGAAGGGAAAAATTGATGATATTTTTATGCAAACTTTTATGTCCATGATATCATACTCAGCTGCCAGCTGCAATGAAATTAACCCTTGAGTCTCTGCTATATGCAAAATCACAGCATTGTTTTGCTTTTGGATTTTAACTTGCTTTTTTCTCTACAATTTCTAAGTTACTAGGGTCTTCAGCTGCAGAGGAAATTCACACATAAACATTTTGGTGAAACTATTTTCTCAGAAAACATAAAAATTCATCAGCATTGAGCATGAAGGATTTACAGGAGTGTACTGGCCTGGACAAGGCTTTGCTGTGTTCCTCCGGTTACTTCAAAAGAGACTCAAACGTACTTTCTGAGTGATCCAGCTGATTTCTGAGGGACCAGAGATTAAATCACCTCTGCTTTGCCAGGTTTGATACAAACTTGAACATCACTCTCCCTCATCTGCAAATCTGGTTTTCTATGGTCCACTTAATAGTCCACGTAACATTTAAGTTGAACAACTCCCCAAAAGAAGCTAAGAGTGTACAGGCCTGATTTCCACACAGTGGTTCTGGCTGTGCCTCAGTGCTACACACTTGTGCTGCATGGTACACATAACACAACATGCAGTGCAAACTGCTGTTTTCATCATGTAAGATTCTGATCTAAACTAGGGAGATGATTTGTGTTCAGGACTTTGAGGTCTTGAGTACTAATGAGTCTATTGACCTATGCAGTACTCTGTAGGTTAGAAAGTTAGAGTATAAGGAAAAACACATTTCAAATCTAAAAGCAGGTGCAAAAATCCTGTCCAGCTCTTTTACTCACACTTCTCAACCCTTAGAAAAGTTGTACTACATTTTGTTGTATATTTATTATTATATTTACACTTTGATGATTTTATTACATCCGT
>NW_008236767.1:5880312-5881215 GCF_000691975.1 Corvus brachyrhynchos
TAAACTGTTGTATCTTTCAGTATTATATATAAGGTTCTTATTTTAAAATTCACTGTTGTCCCATTTCAGCTCTGATTGTAATGCCTCTAGCTGGCTATTGATAGACAAAACTGAGCATCATGTTGGTTGGTGGCAAAGGGCCGATGCATGTGATACCACAGCAGCACAAAGTGGTATGATGAAAAAGTCTCGAGGAAGTTTGTGAAGAAAGGAACCTGTCCAGGAGATCTTCACTCTCAGCTAACCCTAAGGAAAAAATCTATCACTGCTTTTGTAGTCCTTTATCTTTCACTGTATTTTATACTAGAAACCGAGAAACTAAATTAAAATTTTTTCTCCACAGTTGACTTTGAATAGATTTTGGAGGTTTTGATTTTGTGATTTTTTTTTCCCAAAGACATCACTTGCTAAGTGTGGAACCTCACCCACAGAAATCCTATGAAATCATCTCAGTATTACAGAGACAGAACTTTTCCCCCATTTTTGTTCCATTTGAATGCAGGATATTATCTTAGTACCCACTGTGTTTCTTGTCATCTATCTGAATATAAAGTAAGTCCCTTATATTTTCTGAAAGGTCTGTATTTCTCACTATTGCTCACCTAATTTTTGAAATATTTTTCTGCACTAGACTTGAAATCTATAACATGTTAATTCCATAGCTGAAAGCCAAAGAAAGCCATTTATAAAATAATTCACTGTTGCCCATTTAACTTCCTGTGGTTGAAGGAGAGTTCCACCAACCTTATCTTCCTCAGCCCCTTCCTGCTCCCTGAAAATTACACTTGGAGAAAACAAGACCACAAGACTACCTAGTTTTAGAATGGATTTTGTTTCAAAATCAGTCAGGCTGACAACTGGTTGCTTTTTAAAACCACATCAATGGTCTTTGAAGTAGGGAAA
>NW_008236767.1:5881342-5883442 GCF_000691975.1 Corvus brachyrhynchos
AAAGAGTTTGGAAAGCATTGGGAAGTATATTAGAATAACATGCAAAGTGACATATTAGTTTTTCAGGGAAGAAAGGATAAGCAAATATAAAGCAATAATCACACCATAATGAATCCATCATGCATTCACATCTTCCATGCTGAGTGAGAACTAATTCCCCTGCTTTCTACTCCCATCTCAGAAAAGATCTAGAACAACTTGGAGATATGCAGAAGAGTGACAAGCTGTCACACTGTGCAATAGCTTTTGCCTAAGAGGCATTTCAACAGCTTGGAAGAATTGAGAGGGGAGAGGTGTGATAGAGGAATGTAACATCTTCAATGTTGTGGATGAAGTGAATGATTATTCAGTTTCTCACAATAAACAAGTGGGTGATAACAAGTGACTGTCATTCTCAAGGTGTAAATGAAAGAAAAGAAATTGTCCTTTTCCTCTGCACCCTTAGTCCTGGAAATCAGACTGATTTTCATGGTGAAAATTGTAATTATTTTATGCAAGTTGTTAATAAAACAAATGCATACACAAGAAAAATGTATTAAAACCCAGTGTTTTAAGTGATTGCCTACTAGAAGTCCCATTTCAACAGTCTTTTATGCATGTATGTAATAAGTATTGGACACTTTGCAAAGTGATTGTGGAGAATGGACTTATTGCTCAGAGCAGCAGTTTAAAGAAAGAAGTGTTTAATTTCAGAAGGCTAAAGTACACAGCTGATCTGACACGACTGACACCTATACAGCACTGGCAGCGACATTGTTCATTGCAGAAGAACAGCCATACTGTGTTAGTCAAAACATCTATTTAACCTTGTATTTTACTCCTCATGTAGCCAGCAGCATGTACTTAGGCAAACACTGTAAGAAGAGGGAAAGCAAACAAGTGCTTTTTCCCCAGTGCATATGGACACATTCAGTCAGGGATGTCCTAAGCCACAGAAAACAGTTTTGTGTTCAATGTTCCTGATGGATAAATGGAGAAAATATAATTGATGTGCTCGTGTATTACAGCAGCTTCTGAGTAATTATGGAAATGTTGCTTTTCTGCCTTTTGATCTCTGGATAATCTCTGTGAATTTTCCCTTAGGAAAAAGACCTTTTGTATGTAAGGTGCACGTTTTTGGTTTGTCCGTGTTAGTATGTCACACACCTATAATTAAAGTCCTGGGGTTTTATCTCACCTGCCTTTGTAGGCACTAGAGAATAGGCACATAGTATTTATAGTGTGCAATTAGGGGAACTATTAATTACTGAAGGTACCACTGAATTGGAAAAAAATGTACATCTGCATATTGGTTGCATGTTAAACTGTGATCCATGGATTGTTTTATCTGTGCATCACGCCCAACATCTGACAACAGTAATTTAAGAAGTAAACATCTTTTCACTGGGCTTAAATTTGCCATATGGGGACATGTAGTTCCATTGGAAAATTTTTAGACATCTGAAAGCCAAGATTGAAAAATGTATTAGGAAGGGAAGGTCAGTAAGGAAGGTAGGAAAAAGCTTTTCATCATGTTTAACAGAGATTTTTTTTTTTTTTTAATTGACAGGTCACCCATAGTTCTCAAAGAAAAACAATGATCTACTAACTTTCTGAGCAAAGAAAATGCACAGGCCAGCTCGTGCACCAGTTTTCAGTTAGAAGCAACCGAGAGCAAACCTGAGCTTTGAAGCCTCTGTTCTTATTTTCGTGTTGTCTGTATTTTTTTGTTTGCACTCCCAAATACTGGTGGGTACAGTTTTGTGTGTTTACATAGCTTCATAGACTGCCTGTTTATGTCTGGCGTAGCATTGGGAAACAAAACATTGGTCAGGAAGGTATGGCCAAACAGACGCCCCAGATGCCAACGTCACATTCCTGGTGTTTCCTAGAAAGGTGTACAGTGGTGTACAGTCACAGCCTCACACAGCCTGACTTTGCATTTGGAACAAACACCCACAAACAGTCCCAGCCCGTAGGCACTACGATCCTCCAACAGCTGTTAGTGTCCAGGATGCCTGCGAAGCGATTATGAAACCATAAATTAAATAAATGATTTTTAAACCCGACATCTGAAGTGACACAGCCCTCCAGAGGAAGGAATCTCTTCCCCCGCAGAGC
>NW_008236767.1:5883789-5905833 GCF_000691975.1 Corvus brachyrhynchos
GGTGCTGCGCACGGCTCTGCTGCGGCCCTCAGGGCGGTGGGCCCCGTTTCCGCAATGGTGGCACTTGAGCAACGAGGGCTGATAGAGCAATAGGCACCTGATACAAAAACGTGGGTCCCGAAACGTCTTCTCTGGGCCTCGAGCTTAGGTGTGCCCCTGTGGTCACGTTTCCATGGGTGGGAAGCACACCTGGACGCTTGCATGCGAGCGGGTTTCCACCCTGTCCTCGTGTTTTAGCTGCGCCAGGTTTCAGTGTTACAGGCCATATTTCAGCCACCTGCTTCACCATATCACCAGGTCTGGAATCTCCTTTTTGCTCGTCTATGATGCTGAAAGCTCAAGTGTCCACAATTACTGGCTTGCCTTGTCTTCCACGCAGCCTTTCCTTTGGTGGTGGTGTGCTTTTCTGAACTCTTTTGGTATCAGAAACATCACAATCTCTCCTCCTTTGGGAGAATCCTATGTAGTTCCACTGAGGAAGACCTTAGCCAACCGATATCTACTACATGGTGTAATCCTATCAGTCTCCCAAGTATCACCCCTTTAACATTTGGATGTATCTCATACACTCACCTTTTTATGGCCAGATTCTCAGCTCTTTTCACCACTCCCTTTTTGTGTATTACTAATTTCAACACTCCTGAAACGCTACAGTACTTACTCAGCCAGCTGACCACTGTTTTATTCTTTCCACCCTTAACTATTCTCTTCAGTTTTGTTTTTATTTCATCTCTTTGAATCTTAAAAATCTCTTTATCAGTTCTGTTTTTGCTGTATCTAACTACCATAGAACTGTTTCTGCCTGTAATGAATTGTGAATGAAATTTGGGTAGGAGGCAAAGTGCTCAAGAACGATTCGCTCAGTGGTTTGCTGGCTTTGTTTGGTTTTGTTTCTTTTACAGAAAGAGACCTGTGTTTCTTTGTCTGCCAGATATTTATTGTGCCATCATTGTGTTATGGTGTGATAGAAAATGAAACCTGCTGGGGTTTATTTCATGCACTTCCCTGTAAACTTCCTTCATGTTTGGCAAACTTGCTTTGCATGTGGAAAGCTGAACTGTAACCTCTTTGAAACTAGATCACCTTTCTAATTTTTCCTCTGAATTATTGAATATGCTCCATAGAAAAGTTTGTAATACTCAACATTATTTCCTGATCGCCCTATAATTAAAAAAAAATAAATTACTTCCTGAGTGTTATAATTCAGACATACTGGAAGTTTGAAGAGGTGATGGCCCTTAGATGTTTCTGGAAATTACTGGACTATTGAATGTACCAAGGTCATCGCAGGTTTCAGGTTTAATAGGTTAATATGATTCATGAAAGAGTCTCATTTTAAAGTAGATATTTATGCTAGTGTAGAGAAATTTCCTCTGTGTGTAATTTTAATATTACTGCTAAATCTCTATAACCATGAAATCTTAAGTGAAAAACCTATGCAGTGCAGGGCATGTGACTCCTTGTACAGTTGAGCCAACTGTTGACTGTCCTGAACAGCTGACTTCAAACCAGTGGTGCCTGGTTTTCAGATCTAATGCCCACATTAATCAGTCCTTCCAGTGGAGCCATTCTTTTTCTGTATGTTCTAATCTTCCTTTCTCTGGTGTCCCTTTGTAGAAACTCCTTGAAGAAAATTTCCACTTTCATTTTGTGTCTCCTGTGAACTTCTTCCTCACTGTATCCTGTGAACTTCTTCTTGTGTGTCCTGCCAGCTCCTGCAAAGATGTAATGATGCAATCCTTTATTTGTTTAGGACGTGTAGCAACCACAGTAAAAGGTACACACCAAGATATTTGATGCATAATAAAATGACACCTTAATTTGATTTATTACCAAGAAAAATAGGACAACTATAATAAGGAAGTCCTGGGCTTTCATATTTGGGCAATTACACGTATGTGAAATGGAGCAGGAACGATTGTCATCCCGCTGTGTTCAGTCTTACCTAACCTCACTACAGTTCCAGTTGTTGATGACCATCTCTCAAGGCGTGTCAGATTTAGAGTTGAATAGACATCAGAGATGGGAAGGCTCAAAAATAGAATATGAACGGGAGCGCACTATAGGAAGAAGTCAAAAGGCCGCCTTAGATTTTAAACAGTCAGTGTGTTGCCTCATACAGATAAGATAATTTTGTATCATCAGTAGATATAGATTTTTTTACCTCATGAATTTCCCAATTTTGTTTATGTCTGTTCAGGTTTTGCTTTGTCTATTTTGCAGCACTTAAAAGCACAGTTGCAGGTCAAAACTAAAATGGACACCATCTTTGTGGGATGTTATTTTCCAGTATTCCATGTTAGTTTCAAATATTTCTTTTAATCATAAATAATCGTAATCATATTTTTTTATGAAAAGAAAATATACATTGTTCGTGCTCTACAGAGTAGTTTGCATAGGTAAAATGCAAACTCATTAGGCTTATGATTAAGTTTACAGCTCACAATAACACCATCCATAAGCTCTTAAATGAGAAAAACAGGGCCAACACTGCATCAAAGACTCATGAGAGATAAACTGTATTAATTTTTCTGAACATGATGGTCACATGACAGAAGAGAGGAATGCATACAGAAGGATGAAGAAGAAGTGGATGATCTTGTGATTTAAAAAGCTTGGCCATTAGCTCAATAATCCTGCGGGTTTCACCACAGAAAAATGTGGTGAAATTGTCAAAATTGTTTTGTAATGTCTCATGCTCTTTTAGAATGTGCAATTCAATAACATTCTGATCCCTGAAAATCAGAGTGAGGAATCAAGGTACATGCTAATGCAACCTTAGCTCTTCCTCATTGAACAGGTGATAATCACTTGGAGCTGCCTGATGGTGTCCCCATTTTTAGATGATGCTGAGTTGGGGGGTTAGGGGATTAGCTGGAACAGCTTGAGAAAGCTGTTAATTAGACATGAATTAGACATTCACCCTTCAGTACAGGATGGAGGATGAAAGCTCTCTTCTGGACCTTCTCCAAGAGATGATCACAAAGTTGATTAGAAGGAGGGAACACCTGTCCTGTGAGGTAAGGCTGAGAGAGTTGGGGTTGTTCAGCCTGGAGAAGAGAAGGTTCCAGGGAGACTTACTGCAGTCTTTGAATATTTAAGTAGCGCTTGTAAAATGGATGGGGACAAACTTCTTAGCAGGGCCTGTTATGATAGAACAGAGTGCAAAAATTTTAAACTGAAGGAGGGTACATTCAGAGTAGATACAAGGAAGAAATTTTTTACAATGAGGATGGTATAACACTGAAACAGGTTGCCCAGAGAGCTGGCGGATGCCCAGTCTCTGGAAACATTCAGGTAGGACTAGGCTCTGAGAACCTGATCTAGGTGAAGATGTCCCTGCTCATTGCAGGGGAGTTGGACTAGGTGATTTTTAAATGCCCCTTCCAACCCAAATTGTTTTATGATTCTACAATCCAGCTCATTTATATGATCAAAAGAAGACAAGAGAGATTCCCAAGATTCCCTAAGCAATCCAGAACGGCCAGAGTCAAGTTTTATACCATGTACCAGGTGGATTCCCGTGTTCTTGTCAGGGCTGCTGATGTACAGGGCAGAGTGTGTTGTAGGGGTCCATGGTAGGCCCATGAAAGGATAATTTTGTGTAAGAGTTGTGTGGCTGAGAACAAAATAACAGTTTATACAATTTAACAGGGTTAATTCTGGGCACAAGACTAAAAGTTTGAGTGCACAGCTGTATGGGATGCTTTGGTTTAATATGTTGCATATAAACATGTGCTTAGATTTAGGAATGAGGTGGAATCATTATCAGAGCCTCAATTCTAGAACAGTATAATGTTCACATGCAAAATATATTATTGTTAATTAGATGCTCAAAGAGAGCAGAATTTAAGTGATTTTGGTGTGTATCTTAACTCGTTTTTGCTTATCTTCAGAAGTCTGAGTGACAATGAACATGGTGCATGCTTGGTGTGTGATCCTATTCTTATCCTTCCTCTTCCTGTACGCCACTCTATAGGAGAAGAGGGCTACTGATCATACTTCCAAATAGCTAAAATATGTTTGGCTCAGGAAGAGAAACAAAAAAATTTGTTTTAACTGCCAGATCCCTACAGCATATTGGGGGCATCCTTCTCCTTTTCGCTTATCTGCTCACCTTTCCCCCAAATAGACCATCTTCATGCCAGGCAGCCTTCCCAGCTCACCCTCTTTAATTCTTGTTGAAGGCTTGAAGGTGGCAATGCAAGTATGTAAAAAGCTGGTGCTTTCCATCTCACATTTTCTGTTGCTGGACACACCATAGACGTCAGTTTTGTTTGGGGTTCAGTAGTTCTGGGTTACCTGAGGTATCCCATGTGCCTGGAAGCGCCTCTTTGTAATGGTGTGATTAGCTTCATTATTTTTCTTTGAGAAGGAAAGGGTGAGACTCTTCTTATATTCAGCCTAGTGAGTTTATGCCAAGATCTGATTGAACCAGTGAATGCATTGCAGCAGTTAAATCCCTGTGTTGATCAGGATAGATCAGTGCCTTGGGTGGAAGATGAGCCCAGGTCATTGACTCCTCAGTAGTTTATGCACAGCACTGGTATGTTAACAAAGAGCTTGTGACTGCTATAGTCACCCAAGTCATGTATAACCACATGGTTAAAAGAAATAAGAGGTCAAGACTTTCTGGCAGCAGCTTCTGGAAGGAGCAGAGCTGAGATCTGTGATTTGCTTGTAAGAGCTTTATTTGTCTGTAGTGAAGAGACTTAATTAAATCTCATGAAAGTGGAATGTGCTGCAGTTTTGCCCTTCCCAGTCTGAGGGTTAAATTTGCATTTCCTTCAGTGTCTCTCCAGCTAACATGAAAATAACTTCCATGTGTCACTTCTCTCCTCAAAAATAGTTGGAGTTCCTTCTAAATTATGTTTGGTATTCAGAATATACCCCCAAACTACAATTATCCCCCAGCACTTGAATGTAGTTTTAATTTCTTTATTTCAGTGTATTCTTGAGAGCTGCAAGACATACTCTGTTTATTCTTCTTGTGCTAAAAACAGCAGTATGCCAATGTACAGCCATTGTCTTAAACTCCCAACACCTTTCTGAACTTTAGTTTTAATAGGCTCTTTCATGTTTCTGTTAATAGACAAAGAAATGAGGAGTAAGGTCAAGTTCCTTTGTGGGAAGCACAGTGAAACTTGGTTTTTAGTATGTGTTGAGACCCCAGGACCCTCGTCTCATGAGCCTGGTTTCTGACTACAATGACACGCTACTAACCAAGGTGTCTCTGCCAGTGATATCATCAGGAATATTTGGCAGAATGACATAGAAGTTACATTTCCATACTTTTTGTGAAGAGTTGTAGGAGAGAGGAGAGTTGAACTGAGAGAAGTGTAGGAAGAATTGAGTCATTGCCTGTTCAGAGGCAGCCAACGCTTGGCCAGTCCTCCAGTGCTGTCTGAACAGGGTGCTCTCAGTCCCCTGCCAAACCGGCAGGAGCTATGTATGGAGAGGAGACTGAGCTATAGAGAGGAGACTGAGCTATGGAGAGGAGACATCAAGGTTGCGCACCAAATAGCCTCAGCTACGTATGCAGGGGTGGACTGAAGGTGTGGCAGGGTCCTGCCTTGATGGAGAAGAATTGGAAGAGTTGGGAAGGGATATGAGGGAGTGGACAGGGGTGCTATGATGGTGTTGCTGGGGACATGTAGGGTGTTGTGCAGGGCCCATTAGTAGTGCAGCCCATGAAACACATTGGGACCTCTGATTTCCATTCAGAGAAAGAGGTGAGAAGAAAACGAGGGTGGCAGAGAACAGTTCTATTTTCTTTTGTGATGAAGTGGGATTTCAGTGAAGGGTGCAAGATCACATTTAGGACCAATAATATAGCTTTGCAGGCTCTTTCACCAAGAATGTTTTTGTTTCTTTGAAGATGAGATTACTAGATGTGACAGAGCTGTCTGTCTCCATGGTAGCAAAGCAGGCTATGGAGGGGACAAATGCGAAGCCAAGTTTTCATTTTGGCTAATGTTGTTTTCTCAAGGTTTGTCAACACTAGGACACTTTGGAATGTTAAAATGAAATAAGTTACTGCACATATGCTAAGTTGCACTAAACTTCTATGTGGATGCTCTCAGTCATTGTAACTTAGGTAACCATATCTTAGCCTACTAAAAAACGAAAACTACCCTTCTTCTAACTTAAAGTGTAATAAAGCCTTGCTTACATACATCATCTGGGTAATTTGTCTTGACCAGACATTTTCCTTATTTCCCCATGTGGGCGAAGCCTTAAGTGAAGACAGTACATTGTTGCACATTGTTGGGCAACAAAGGTCACAGGCTTAGCTGAGGGTGGTGTTAGGGTATGATAGGACCAGATATCAACTTCTCCTTAGGAAGCCCTTGTTAACACAAATATAAAAATATCTTCTTCTTCTTCTTGATGCAGACAGGCACATCTATTATAGGACATTTCAATCTGCCTTTTTGAAAAAGTTTATAGTGAGGCAATTCCGGAAATATTTGGAGGCTTCATATTTCCTTGATCCCCGCCAAATTGGTTTCAGGCCTCATTATGGTAGGGAAACTATAAGACTGTCTGTCTGATTAGCTTACTGGCAATAGTCAAAGACTGAGTTTACACATCAATTATCTACAAAAATCAGGTCCAAAAATTTGGGGACATCCATGGTAGACAAATATACTTATTGACAAATATTTTTCACAAATGTATGGGCACTTCTTTCAGTGTAGGAAGTCACAGTGAAAATGTCAACTGGTCTTGTCTGCAGGCTGTATTACATGATGTTTAACAAGGCAGACTGAATACAGAATCTTGTAAAATTATAGAAGTGACCCCACTAACTGGCGGAGCTCAGTATTTCTTATTTTGTGATGATGGGTAGATACATGAATTTCAATATGTCTTAAATACTTAAATACAATAAATAAGATCATTAAGATCTTCAATCAAGTTACGAATTCATTTCACACTTTTCATATCAGAAAAACTTCCCTTGGTTTGTAAGGGCATTCCCACAGGATGACAGATTTAGGTGACACCCTTGCTCATAGTCGGGTACTGACTGATTCCCGGAAGTCAATTATGTTCTGAAGGTGGAGATGTGGGAGAACCACAAGAATCAGCGACAGTTCTTTGAAAGATCCAGTGCTGAAGATTCCAAGGATCTTCTGTATTTTTCAGCCCGTATGTCTGTCTGGACCTGGAGAATATTCATATTGTCTAAAGAAAATGTTTCGCTAAGCCTCGAGGAAAATAAGGGATAAACCCAGGAGATTCCAACTAAGATAAAATTGTTGCAATGAAAGAAGCAAGGCAGAATCACTGAAAGAAGAATAAAGAAATAGATTGTACACTGAGGCCACCTACTGGGTATTGTTGAATTAGCAGAACAAATGGTAAAAAAACTGGCGAGTCGGTTGGCAAGAGTCCAAAACAAAACAGGAAAACCATCTTGCTCTTAAAAACAAAAATAAACAAACAAACCAACACAGAAAAAAGGGGGGGGAGTGGGAAAGGAGGGGAAGACCAATGAAAAAAACCCCAACAACACCACCCCAAAAAAACCCCCAAACAAACGAAAAAACAAACAAAAAAAACCCAAACCAAAACCAAGCCAAAACCCAAGAAAAAAAGTACATAACATCAGTATTTTGGAAGCTCTGAATCTTTGTCTCTCTAAGAAGTTTAAGAAAAAGAAACTTCCCTTCCCTTCCCTTCCCTTCCCTTCCCTTCCCTTCCCTTCCCTCCTAGCTGTCATCTGTCTTCATCTTTCTCTTTTGTAAACAAACAAAAAAAACCCAAACCAAAACCAAGCCAAAACCCAAGAAAAAAAGTACATAACATCAGTATTTTGGAAGCTCTGAATCTTTGTCTCTCTAAGAAGTTTAAGAAAAAGAAACTTCCCTTCCCTTCCCTTCCCTTCCCTTCCCTTCCCTTCCCTTCCCTCCTAGCTGTCATCTGTCTTCATCTTTCTCTTTTGTAAAATCAAAGCAGGCTGTCATAAAGGAATCTGGAAGACCACTTGTAAAGCTATTAATTCTGGTGCTTTAAACTAGTCCCATTCAAACCAAATAGTAGAGGATATCTATGATGATATGGTAGAAAAAGTGCAGTTTTATCTCTTGAAGTATGATATTAGAAATTATGACTAACCGTTAAATACTCATGTTATTCCTTTTAACCTATTCATTACAACGAACTTAGTATCTGGATTTGTTAACAATGCAAGGCAAAGTTGCTTTGAGAAGAAGGTGGCAGTAAAATTGGCATTGCTAGTGCTTCTTAGGCTTTGTAAAAAGACATTGCTCTTATCTAATTCTGTTAAAAGGAAGTTTGTTTCTCCAATTTAGTATTTTTTCTTTGGCTTTAAGATACCACTGTTTGTGAGCAAATTCATCAGTCCAGGAAAGTCTTTGCACCTTAAAAATATCTGTGCAGTCAAGGGAGTATGAACAACTGTAACACTTCCAGCACTGCCTTCAGTAGGACTTTGTATAGGTGTGGCCTGGCAGTAAGACTGAAAGATTTGTGCAAGCTGAAGGTTCTTGATGTTTGATCTTTTCTGCCTCTTCACTTGTAAAAATCTGTCTAAGAAGTGAACTGGTTTTGGAAGATGGAATGCTGCCAGCAGAAGATACCTATCTTTTAGGCACTTCTTCATTCATTTTCCTTTCCACAGCCCTTCCCTCTGTTGGTATGGAAAAGTGTGAATGACTAAAGAATGTATAGAAATTTGGCCACTGATTTCAGTGCAAAATTCACAGTGCAACATAATCTAAGCAGAAAACTTTTTCTACCACCTGTATCAATACAATCTGTAGCAATTAATTGTCATAAATGTCTTATGATAATGCCAGATTTTAAAGGAACTGGGAGTGTCAGAGATGGGCTTTGGTGTGTCAGAGGGTGAAGCAGAAGCAGGCAATGCTATGTAGGTTTTGAGAAAAATGGTTTTGAGTGCAATGAAAAGGAGGTTAACTTTCAGGCTGGCCCATTGCTGAATACATCAAGACAATGTGGGTGATGGAATTCAGAAAAGAAATAGAACTGAACTTTGTGGAAGATAAGAAATTCCAGCCTTCCTGACAGGGTTGGCCGAGGCCCACCTGGTGAGATTGCTGCAGGTCATGGCACTGGAGGGAGCACAGTGCATCCCCTTCTTTCAGCCTTTATGCAGAGCTCAGTCAGACAGGAAAAACTTAATTCAGCAGCAGGGCTTTCCATCCAGTAGGACAGGGCAAGAGACTATCTGGTTTTCCAGTAAAAACCTGGACAGTATTGGTCCCACTTGTTATGATTTCTGCTTCTGGTTGTTTTGTAACTGAATAGAAATGAAGAATACAGAGCTCAAGAGCTTATTTCACAACTAAAATAGAACAACACAGGTATGTTACAGACATGGCTATATTGATGGGGAGAAGGCTGAATAAAACACATACTGTCTGGACAAATGATAAGGGAGAGACTCCATTTTCCACCCAGAGTATCAGAGCAGTGTCCTGTGCTTGCTGATGCTGAAACACCAGAATCAGGGAAAAGCAATGTCAAGGCTGAAAGTCTGCTGTGTGGTTTTCCAGGCATTTCACTGCAGATTTATGGTCAGTAAACTTGGCTTCTGAATTGCAGGGATGTATTCAATTTTTTTCCTGGCTTCAGTATATTGCTGATCTTTTGTGCACTATTTTTTCTTCAGAAAAGTTTCCAGTTCCAAGTGAATGGATTGTGGATTTAAGTTCTTCTGTTTTCTTCCCTGCTGAAAACAATATGTCTTTGGTCTGCAAAGAGCAAGTCTAGCTTTCATCATATGTGTTACTTGGTATTTTCTGGAACCAGTTATCGGTGTGGTAATATTGTCACAGCCTCATACAGTATAATCAAAAATACTCATAGTATCAATGAGTGGCTTTTGTCTTTCTGAATTAGGTGAAGCATACATTGTCATGTCAGGGAACAGCTATCTGATATCTCATAAGGAGACTAGACATTTGTACAGTTTGAGAATATCCCACTTCACACAGCTTATGTGGTAAATTCATTCTTTGTTTAAAAATACAGAAGTAGAACTGGATTAATATATTCCATGGAAAATCTTCAGAACCTTGGGAACTACACCTTGAAACTGCAAGTAGTATTGGATGAAAGTAGTGCAGACACTTATGCAGGAAGGTTTACCATCTAAAATATCTTAAATTTGTAGGTAAAAACTCCAATCATGGCAATTTTCTTCTACTTTTATTGTTTGTATTTGATTCATTGTATCTCAAAATTATTCATGTTTTAGTTGAGAGATAATTTTCAGCACTGAAATATAGCATTTGCATGTCAAATATGAAGCCTTTTCATGAAATAATATTTTGTTTTGTCTAATAGGCTTTGATCTCACCTGTAATGTGTTGGCTCTGATATGCAGTCAGTTTTGCAAAAAAAATAAAGTGTTGATGGAATCAAAAGCTTTTCCCTGATATGAACTTCTCAAAATGTACTTAGCAAAAATAAACTTTTACTTACTTAGAATTATCCTTTTCCCTCATGCCATTGGCATAAATATTTTTTCATAAAACTAGTATTTATTAGGCCAACTTTCATGCATAAACCACAGAAACTCATTCCAAAACAGGTTATGCATTTAAAAGGCGAATGTTGAGGTTGAAGTATTGTTTTCTTAATTTAAAGAAGAATCCCATGCAAAAGCAAATTCTCATTGATTTATAACACACATTATAATAATGTGTATTTTTGTATTAACCATCTTAAAATTCTTACAGGAATACTAGAATAGAAATAATACTGTTAAACATGTCTGATGTTATTCTACCTTGCCATGCACTCTGGTGTGCATACATATGTGGCCTAAAATAGCACATGAATGATCATACCTTCCCAAGAAAATAAAATTAATAGGTTCTGGTTTTAATGACACTGTTGAAGATCACTGCCGGATCCCGTTCATTGTTTGAATATGTGGTGGAAAAAGCAACCTGTCCATTTTTATGGACACAAAGACATGCTCCTCTATCAGCAAGGGGATTGTCCTGGGTTGCAGTGTATTCTATTACCATCCCCATCAGCTGTTGAAATCAGGTGGGGCAGTGTTTCCTTGCCTCCTCCCCCCAGACTATCTTTCTGTTAATTGCCCATCATTGTCCTGCCGCCTGACTCAGAGATAACTCCCTCCGGACTATCTTCTGTTAATGAGCCTAATCAACACTTGGCCTCATGACTCATCACCCCATTGTGAGATGCTCCACCCAGAGGGAGGAACCAAGCATCCCATCGTGGATATAATCTGAGGCTGAACACCAGAGACACCGGCTTCCCACTGGATTTCCAGAGGACAGGAGCTACACAGCCACCATTGGACTTCCTGAGGAAGAGCAGACTGTTTTACTACAGGATCACTGCTTCAGAGGACTGCAGCCACCATTCTACCAGACTGCTACCACCACCCTGCCTAACAGGGTGTCAGGTTGTACCTTGACTCTGTCAGTTTGACAGTGTTTTCTTTTACCTTTTTTTTCCCCTTTTCTTTAATTTCCATTAAATTGTTATTCTGACTTAGCGCCTCCCACTGGTTTGTTTTCAAACTAGTACAGGGATACTTAAAGGTTGAGTAGCAGTCCTGTTGCAAATGACCTGGGTGTTACATAGGACAAACAGGAGTCAAATTTGGACCAAGACTGTGTTCTGGTGCACAATAAAGCCAATTGCATAGTGATCTACACTGGGAGGAGCATTGCCAGCAAATTGTGGGAAGTTACTTTGCTCATCTAATAATAAGGTGCAATAACCACAAGACTGTGGCCTGGGATGTTCCGGATGGACACTAGAGAAAACTTCTTTATTACACTGATAGTGCAGCACTAGAGAGTGAGTCCAGGGAGATGGAGAAATCTCTTTCCAGTTTTCAAACAGACAAAGCCCTGGTTGACCCTGTAGTGCTGTGTGGAAAGTTGGGTTAGAAACCCCCAGAGACTCCTTCCAGTTGATGTGCCTATGATTCTGTGATAAGTCTTGTGAAAAAGAAAATTCTGCCTGCCTGTAATGAAAGCTGGCAAAGTTCAGCTGTGCTTAGTACAGCCCATGAGTATTTTTCATGTGATTTAGGAATTATTCCAAACACAATGACATCATTCACATGGCTCTGGATTGTACAGTGGTTACACAGAATCTCTGCTATCATTCTTTGGCTATCGATATATGTCTATATGGCACAAATTTATAACAGAAGTATCTATGATACCCCCACAGTCCTCATCCCAGGTTATTTGTGGATGTGTGCTCCATAAGAATAGAAAGCACCTTTGTACTGTGAGTTTTTTAAAAAGTTCTGCAGCAAGTGGCCCATGAGTCACAAGAAGGAAGTGATCAGACACCGCAGGCTTCCCTGTCTCCCTTGGGACTGTAAGAAGATTCATCATATCCTTGGTTTTCATCTTCATCCATCAGTGTCTGTCATCTGTATTAGTTAAGAAAACAGCATCAGAGCCTGACCACTGTCCCATGTTTATCTATACTGTGGCATTATTAGTGGGTTTTGTCCTTATCAGTCAGCCCTCCCCTAAGCAGTCCATGGTCTTGGTTTTGAGGACAGTACAGGCCAGGGATCATTCACTGAGGCCAACCCATTTTTAAGAGGAGAATTCAGGTTTGTAGACTTCAGTGACTAGACATCCTACTTATTTTTTCTTGCAACACAAACATGTTGAAGATTTTATCTGTCTGTAAGGAGTCGAATAAGAGACTGAGGTTTCTCAGGTGTCTCACTAGACATAAAGAAGATTCAGTCAGTGGCAAACATCGAAGTGTTGCTAGTAGATTCAAGTACCATAAAAACTGCTCTTCTAGTGTCTAAAATTATTTAAGAGCTTGCAGCTGTTCTTCTGATGAAAAGAAACTGTAATGATTTACACATTTGTATCTACAGTGGATTTCATTGCTAGTACCATTTGATGTTTCCCAGATGTTTTAGTACAGATTCTCTATTCACTGTTTTCATGCCACCCTTGATTTCTTGACCTCTTATATTCTCAGCTGTCTACTCACCAGGTTTATTAACCCTAATCTATTTTACCTCTTTCTTATAGGAAGACCACTTTTTGGTTCAAAATTACCCTTGCTAGGCTTCTCTCTACCTTTTCATTTCTGCTACGCCCTTTCAGTCATGGTCTTGGTATTCATAATACATAATTGATTTTACCCAGTGGCATAATGACATTTTTTGTCTTTTTCAGTATTTATTTCCTAATAATTCATAGCATTTTCCTGAGTTTTTATTAGAAACTCTTTATTCGACAATGGTATCTGATATTTGTGTTGATATTTTTTATATAACCACGTATTACATCTATCAAATATCACACTCTAGTACTAATAGTGAAGTTGGGCTCATAATTAGATTTGTTTGCAAAGTTAGGATTGTGTTTTCATGTGTCATTTTACATTTGTTTACATAAAAGTGATTTCCTCTGGTATTTTTTTACTTAGTCACTCTATCCCCTGAGGCTTTTCTGTGGTTCATTTTCAGGCCTCATGATGCTGAATAACTGCATCAGGAGCACACCATGTCTCCTGAGTCACACCTTTTTGTGGTTATTTCGGATATGATGAACACTTTGAATCAGAACACCATGTACTTTGTGGCAGTTGACATTTATTCCTTTTTTTTTTTGAACAACTGTTATAGTACAAGGGGTTTTCCTGCTACCCCTTGTCAGTGTAATTTTTTAGATCTTGTCAAATATCTTTTTGAATCTGTATACACTATGTTAATTTTTTCCCTTGTCTGCAGGTTTCTTGATTACTTCAGAGATAGATCTGTGAGGCAATTGTAGTAGCTTTCCTAAAGTATATTAAATTCTACCTTTATTCTGTATTTCTGGTGTCAATCGTTTGCAGAAAACAGATAATTGCCTCCACTAAGTAAAGATAGAGATACATTGAATAATATGAATGGAAATGGACACCTGAAACCATGCAGAAAAAAAAGATATTTCTGGAATATATAATTAATTTGGTTTGTTTGCACTGCTTTAATGATCTTCTGACAGAATTGCAACAATGTATACATTGCACATCTACCATTCACAATTTCCTCAGTCAAGAAATATTGCTGATCGAA
Organism: Corvus brachyrhynchos; assembly: GCF_000691975.1. Taxonomy (NCBI): domain Eukaryota; kingdom Metazoa; phylum Chordata; class Aves; order Passeriformes; family Corvidae; genus Corvus; species Corvus brachyrhynchos. Next base: position 5,897,879 of record NW_008236767.1, read on the forward strand.
GTTATATTTTACCATCAAAAATTTCCCAAATACTTATGCAGAGGCAACTACCCATTAGAAAAGAGATTATATTACTTTTTCCTACTCCATTGCAATGAAGATGTGCAAGCAGTACTACAGAAAATCTGTTTTGACCAAGCACTAGTTTGTTCTGTGCTGTGAATAAGAAAGTAAAGGACTGGCATGGCTGGAAAAGAATTAGAAAAACAAAATACTGACAGACTCATTGTATTTAAATACTAAACCTTCAGTCTTCATTATGATCAGTTAACTTAAGAAAATTAAATGTCAGGCATTACAGAGCTCAGGCATGGACAACATCTCAGTCCCCAGTGAGTTCCCACAAGCAAGTACTTATTCTACAGAAGAAATAGGGTCACTTGATCTCAGGTCTGGACACTGACCTTCAGAGCCATTGACCTTGAGTGGCTGAATGTCACTAACATGAAGAGAAAGGACTACTTAGAGAGAACTAGAATGTTCACACCCTCCCACATCCTTTCCATATTCAGGGCACTTGAGATGGTCAGCCATGGAAATGAGTTGTTTCCTCTGAAAGGGAAGGATGCTGAAGAATGTATTAAGTTGCTCTGAGTCCTTTCTGCAGGCTTGCACGGATGAATAATTGCTAGATATTATCGGGCTGCTCACATGTGGTGTTCAAGAAAGATGCCTCTTGGATCTTTTTTATTATCAAGTGAAACTCATCAGGTAGCATAAACTCAAGTACTAGAAAAAGGTAAATGAGACACTTCTCTGTTACTTACTCCGTACAACCATGCTGCTGTTTCTGCCCTGTCGGCTCTGTACTTGGACAAAGTTAGCCCAAGGATGAAAAACATCTGCGTGAAACTGAACCCATGCAAGAATCATGATGTGAGGAAAGCCGTTCTGAAGAGTGCAGTCTACTTTGGAGTTAGTTGTTGCACATCTGTAATTGATCAGTTGAATGTATAATTTAGAAGTCCTTTTCCATTCCTTGATTGTGCTAAGTTTGGACATAGCATTACTCATGAGTAATGCTTTCTATAAGCTTTGATTGGCTAGAAGACCCAATCCCATGCTGGCAGACAATGACATGTTACTCGGTTATTCATGCTTCACTTGCTTCCTGGCTGGACTACAAGAGTCTGATGTGTTTGGTCACCAGGCTTTCAGCACTTAGAACAATTCACCTACAATAACAAGCCCTCAGCCATGCTGTTTACTTTGAGTGCATTATCAGACCTGTCCTCAGCTGTCTACAATCTCTCCCCGCAAGAAGATGGCTCTTCTCGTCGCAGTGGGTTTTTTCCACAATGGCAAAAAACTGTATAGAGCTTAGTGTTGACAACTGCACTCATCTGTCCATGAAGACCATTCCATTTTGTCCCTATCTCCACCTCAGTAGGGTGTCATAAATGGTGTCAAAAAAGTTGTCTGTCTAGGAAACAGAATGTTTTTGGAGACCACTCTAAGATAGTGAAATGAATATCCTGGGATACAAGGACAGTCACAAACCTGACCTTCTGTTCAAAGTTCAAGGCACATTTATTTGTCTTCTAGCAAAAACACTGAGGCAACATAATTGTTTATAATCAAACCAACTCTACCAAACAGACGAGACTTCACTGCCCAAGCATCTTCCCTTGGGAAGAAGAGGAGAGAACAAACAGCATGCAGCAAGCTGGAAGTCATGCTGCTTAATGTATTTTGGAATGACTTTCCAGTGCCATGCTAGTTCCATATAAAGAGTTCCATATAAAGAACTCTTGCAGAACTGAACAGAAAGTTGCTCACAGCCTAGTTCCCATGCTGTAAGCTTTTTTTGGTGCAACCTTGATTCCTGCTTCTTTGGGGAACATGTAAATGGCACTGAAGAAGTAAACACACCTTTTTCTTCTAGTGCATTTGTTTTCGCTACTTGAACATTTGCAATACTGTCATAGGATGTAACGTGCAAAGTTGGCATTTTTCTCTTATTGAAGTTTTTGTGACTGAGGCCCAAACCCTGCAAAAACACCCCAGTTCTCTGTGCTCAGCTGCAGACTTGTAACCCCCTGAACTCCAGCTTTTACTTCCTCTACCGGCTGCCAAATTTTTTGTTAAGCTTACATCTTTCCTATCCATGACGAGAGCTCTTAGGCAGACTTAACAAACACATAAACCCACAAACTAAAAAAGTGATTATCATACTGATAGGAAAGTGCAAAACCAAATACTAGTAGAGCAATAAAACTAAATGAAGGTAGTCCCCATGTGTTTGTGTTCTGCCTTTATGAGGACTCATCTTCCTTCATCTTCTACCTCTTGAAAATTCATCAGAAACCTTAAAATACTTAACACTTCAATTGCAAGACATTTTAGTGACAAATAGAGTTATGTGCACTCAAAAGAAATACTTGCAGTGGAACCAACATCTTGGAAACCCTGTGAAAGAGATTCCTGTCAAAGTTTCAGGGAAGACATAAGAGTAAATTAATTTCCATGTCTCATTTTCCATAATATATAATTAAGTATGAACTTTTTTTAGAGGCCATATATAATTTTCACCACTGCAGACAGTGCCATGAAAACACCAATTATAATTGACAACACATTTTCTCTAAAAACATATATATTTAAGTCTAGCCACTGTTAATTAAATCTTATTTTGATTGTGATTCCTTATTAATTCCAGAGTCACCACTGAATCTTTCTTCACACTTTTTTATACTTTGTATGTTCTTGTCCTTTCCCAGCAGGTCTCATTATGAAGGCTGCAGTTGCCTGATGTGCTTGGAGTTACTATTCCATACTGACCCAATCCACAGTGTTTGCATGCCATCTTGGCTTCCCAGCCTCTTCAGGTGTGGCACTAATTTTGGGATGGAGAAGCTGTGTGTTAGCAAAAGGCAGGTACATCTGAAAAGATGCTTGCTGCCTTTCACAGAGGTGAGATTTTGCTTTTGCAAGGACCGTTTTCTCCAAACATCCACTGCTACAGTTTTCAGAAATCAATAAAATACCGAGAAACTGAAAATATATTTCAGAAGTTATCTGGGATACTGGTTCTTTATTCTGGGGTGAACTGTGCATTGCATTGGGATTGTGTTCAGTTACTTTTATGCATCGAGAATACCCTGTGAGAGGAATTATCATTCTCTGTATTGAAATGTGAATTCAGTGTGTGTGTTATTTGACCATGTGCATAAATTTGTACGTATCTGTACACAATGGTACAGAATTTCCAGCTGAATGCCATAATGCAAGGAATTATTTTTGTGATTTACTTGTACCACACTGTCATTTAAGAAAGTACAAGTAATTAGAAAAAAAGAGACATATTTAGAATACTCATTCAAAATAAAAAGCATATGACTAAAGCCAGGAAACTTGAAGGCAATTAATTTTTTTTTGAGGATGTGTTTTGGTTTTTTTTTTAATTTGTTTTACACGTAAATCCATTGAGAAAAGTAGTTTCTGGAGAGGAAAGAAATTAGACCTGCTCCATAGCAGCATATCACTTCAAAAAAAAAAAAAATTCCTCATTTAATTATAATCTTGTTTAGATTCAAATATTTTCATGTCCTATTGTTTGAAGGCAGTTATCTAACACTCTCACAGCCCCATATATCATCAAATAGAAGGTTAGAAATTACAAACAACAAATTCCCGACTATTTACTGACAAATAAAGCATAGTGTACAGAGTTTACTGCAGATATTGATGAAAAATAATCTTGTGTGAAAGTACTTCCTTTACTGTTTTACGTGCAATGTGCAAATATATACTAAAATAACTTTTCTTTTACCATTTTATAAGAAAGAGATGATTGCCCAGCCAGATTTATTGTGAAAATCAATGTGCTTTTTAAAAAATAATGAACAGAACTGTATGTGTGAAAGAATAAAGAGCAATTTTCACAGCTTCCTTTTGTTTAAACAGATATTGAGAATAGCATCCTGAAAAATCTTCAGTGTCATACAGAAAATATGACCTAAAGAAAGATTAAACATAAGTAATTTATTAATTCTGCAAGTGAGTAAAGAAGAAGTTTTAGTCACTATTAGCCATGTTTTAAAGCTGTCTAGTTTCAGTCTTTCCTTTTCTGAACAATGATGTTATTTAGGCAGTTGAAAATCCCGAAGTAATTCAAAAGAAATATTGTTTTCCTTGGTGGCAAATACAGACTTCCTCTTAGCCCAAGAAACTGTTGAAGTCACCTACTTCTTCCTCATCCCTAGTAAACCAATCTAAAATGAATGTGGTTAAGTCATGGTCCGCGGTATTTCTTTATGTCTCTGGGGTTTTTTTATTAATTTTATATTTGCAAAGTTGCTCAAGAGGCAACAAAAGTAGAAGAATCCATATGGCCAAGAACATGGAGTAAATGCAATTGTAGAAATTGCTAAATTGCTAGCATTTAATATCTTCAGAGCCATTTTCTTTCATCATTTCTCTTTCATCACGTGAACCTTCAACAAACTGAGTAATTTCATTCAATGAAAGATTGTGAGGTAAATGAATGATGTGAGCATCAGTTTTGGAAGTGCCAAACTGAGGAGACATTTCTAGTTGTGCCTGAAAATATTGTATGTTGCCCCCCACTAGTGATATCTGAAAACCCCTCATAATATCTACACCCCTGCCCCCCATTAAATTCACAACATCTATGTTTATATATAGTTATTGCAACATGTTGTTTAGCTATTACTGTGATCCCATCTTGCACTTATATCTCTGACACTGTTTTTCATGATCTGGCTGACCTTCTCAGGCTGCAGATGAAGAAGGACCCTTACTTCAATTGTCCTTTGTAGTTGAGAGAACAGTTGGTAAGAGAGGCTTCAGAAACTGGGAATTGTTGATCCCTCCTGCAGAGGACATTTTGCCAGAGCATTCTGCTTTAGACTAATGGAAATTCTTGGACTAAATATATGCATGCATAGGACTGGAAAAATATATCCGAAGCATGTGTCTCTGTAGGAATCCAATTCGTCTAAAGCATAAAATCTGAAAACACTTTTTCTTTGTGACTCAGGTTGAAAATAACCATGAACATGACAGTCTATTTTATTGCACAGTTTTACCAAGTTTGTATTTGCTAATCGATATTTGGCAAAGAGAAGAAAGAGACCATAAAGAGGAAAGACACATCCTTAAGTGCTTAAGGAAGGATGTGCATGAGTTTTTCCATTTGAACTTTAAGCCTGATCTTTCTGATGGCATACTCTACATCTAAAGTAGAAAATGAAAATGTGCACCTGATAAAATAAGAAATAGGGATTTTAAAAAAGTGTAAAGTTTCGCTTTCAGCTTTCCTTATTTTAAAGCAAATTATTTCAGTATCGATTCTCCAGTCTCACAGTTACCTCTCAATAAAATCTGTAAGAACAGCTGCAGACATTGTGAGATTTTAACAATGAATAAATAACACTTCTTCCAGAGCCTGGTGAAATTTACAGGACTTTTTCCCACAGTAACTGACTTGTTCAAATGTACTAACTCATGCTATGTATAAATATTCAGGGTTCTGTGCCTGTAAATGCGTACCTAATCGGGGCCAGCTGAAGGCAACTGCAGTTTCCTGCAGCAGTATGGACACTTTTCTGGGAAGGCAGACCTAATTCACACACTCACATGCACAAAGAGGGCTCAAAATCTCAGTGGTACTTCAGACTGCTTACCTGCCTTCAGTATCTTTTTCTTGGTCTTTTCACTGGCTGCAAGGGGAATACATGCCAGCAATTCTGGTTACAGTTCTAGCAAATTCATTAAATACAATGTGTTAAAAGCTGAAGCTCATGGCTGATGAGCTGTGCTGCAGAACAAACCTTATCAACATTTCTTGGAATATCATCTGTCTAGGTAACTAAAAAGGATGCCAGCATTTCTGGGAAAGTAACTTTTTTTCTTTCTTGTTCCATGTTACGCTTCAGGAGCTATAACATACTGTGAAATACTTGTGCTTTCCAATGGAAACTGAAGTAAAAGCATGAACAATTACAATGTCATTTGATGGGGTGTTCAAACTGAATCTAAACTTGATGGGGAGAAAGCACTTATTCTTCAAAACTGAAGCATATAGGGAGCATACAAAGATTTTATCACGTATGTGTGTAGCCATGCAGTGTGTATCTGTGCCTCAGAGACTTGCAGATTATCTGTAGGGTCACTCTGGTTTGGATATGCCAGTAAAACATATCCACATGATGTGCAGGCTTTGCAGAGCCAGCAAGTGAGAGAGCCTGTGGGTTTTACACAGTTTCTTACGCAGTTTGTCTGCACTAGAACAAACTTTTTTCATGTTTGTGAAGATATTTGCTGAGTACCTGTTCTCCATGGGGAGCTTAATCTACTTCATGAAAAGGAGGAACTAAGCCTTCCTGGGTGCCAGACCTGGATGACAGGGACATCACTCTTTTTTGACACTACTCTTCATCCTGGATGTCCTCATGTTTACAGCAAGTGAAAAACCTCCATTAAGGACATCTCAGCCATGTAATGCCAAAGAAAATCTTCATTGGAGTGTGAATGAGGGCAACTGTCTCCTGCAGTAACCTGCAAATACATGAGTTTTCATTGTAAATTAGACCAGTGATTTATTTGCCTCTTTATCATGGCCTGGAGGACACAATTTCTACTACATGCTCATAACTGCATCTTCACTACTCTTAGCATAGCCAATGTCCAGGGAGCTGCGGCTCTCCATCCCCAATTCTTTGGAATTCTTCAGTGTTCATCCTTCTCTTTCTCCATAAACATTGGGCAACATCATTGGCTTCTGTTATTTCATGTTACCAAGGGTTTCCAAATTTCGTGCTGTCTCATGTCTAGTCTTTTGGATCCAGCAGTCTTCTGCACATCTCTTTTAAAACAGCTTGCTGTACTTCCATAAAAATTTGCTGCAAGAATTTCACTCTTGTGCCCTGTCTTTTCTGGTTGCCAGGCTTTCAATTATTAAGGTATTATAAGTGCTCTTGTCAAAAACCATAAAGTAGTGCCTCTGGCATATGAATGACTACAAGATGTGTTCCCATACACAGAAAAATTTTCTAGAGAAAAAGAAAAAAAATTACTTTCAGTTCAAAACCATGACAATTTGTCTTAACTTCGAAATGTTCATGGCAAAATATTGCTTTCAATATACAGTTACTGTTATTCAGTAGAGGGTATTCCTGTGTGCACAAAGCTTATATGGCACAGTACAGTCAGGCAAGATCATCTGGATTTAGGATGTTCTGCTTTTATAACAGTGGTATGTGGGTCTGTTTCCTTCATGTTTCTTTCTCGATGTACAATTCTATTGTATCACTGACAGGTGAACTTCTCATTCTGGGAGCTTGTGAAGGCCGGGCTAGAAGAAGGGAGTGAAAAGAAGGACTGACCCCACAGAATGCTCTCGCCGTAAAAAAACCACACCCCCAGTGTGAGAGTGAAATATAAATCGCCACCATCTGGAAAAAGGTAAAAGATTAAGCCCAAGCGCTCTTCTGCCTTTCAAGTTATGCCGACAGGATTCGAGGAGTAAGTGAAGAGTCTGTGAAATTGCCTCTTTGAGATGCAGGACGGAGCAGCCGATGCTCCGCCCTCGCCGGCGGGTTCCCATCGGGTGGCGACTTCGGTCCCCCCCCGGCAGCGCAGCCTTTGTCCCGCCTGCCGCCCTCTGCTCTCCCGGGACCAGCCCTCTTCTTCCTCCAGGGAATCAGTGTTGCCGCCGGGGGCTGTGCTCTTATGGTTCGGCAAGCTTCTAAGGTTTTTCCTCTTCTTTCCAAACAGTTGATGCGTATTAAGAATGATATGTTAGAGGAAAAAAAAAAAAAAGATGAAGTGCTTATGTGGTGTTTCATCAGTAAGTGAAGTTCCTGGTGCAGATAATGCCAGTTTAACAGAATTAAATAGCCATGAGTATACCACGAAGGCGTGGGTCCATAGTACAAAGTGACCCCCGGTGCTGAAGGCCGGGAGGGCTGGCGCGGCAGCCCGGGCACGGA
>NW_008236767.1:5905927-5924283 GCF_000691975.1 Corvus brachyrhynchos
GTCGTCTCTCCTGTCCTCCGTAATTTCGGGAGCAGCTGATGAGCTGAAGGAAAATACAGCGAGAACTGTACTGTATGGGAGAGAAACCAGGGACAAGAGGAAACGGCCGCAAGTTGTGCCAGTGGAGGTTTAGACCGTAGATTAGGAAAAAATTCTTCTCTGAAGTAGTCAAACTTCCCAGAGAAGTGGTGGAATCACCATCTCCCTGGAGGTATTTAAAAGACATGTACATGTGGCACTTGGGGACATTGTTTAGTGGTGGACTTGGCAGTGCTGGGTTAACAGTTGGACTCAATGATCTTATAGGTCTTTTCCAACATGAAGTAATCTATGTGTGTGTGATGGGAGTTACTGCCAATGCCATTGTGCCAGGATGTGCTCTGAAGATTCATGTACCTGTTGGTACCTAAAACTGAGTTATGTCTGTGTCCCAGTGCCAGGCTCACAGGGACCATGACACCTTTCCCCCTTGCCTATGTACCTCTCTTTCAGAGTTGTAATGGGTCATTTGGTTTCTCTTTTCTCCTATAATCTGGCCATAGTGCAGTTCACCATCCCCACAGAGTCACGCCTTCTGTGAATTAACCTGAAGATGTTGACCAGTTTTCATTTGGGGAAAAAAACGAAACTGAGGTTTGCCTTAGTTTAGTTGGAGCTAACTAGTACATCTGCACTGGGGATGCCTGGGACACAAAGGTACCAAATGAAGAAAAGAGCAAAATGAATGATTAAAATGTCCTTAATATGCTTAATATCATCAGATGACATCTTGTGTTACTTTGTCTTCTATTCCAGATCAGTAACAAATGCATGAAATGAGCACAGCCCACAGCACAGGTTTCTCTGGGGTTTCCCAAACAGCCCACCTCCACTCTGGAAATCAACTCTTCATTCTTCCTAGTTGTCCCTCCCTTTTAAGCCTACCTTGTTTACCTATACAAGAGCCTTAATTTTCTGTTATATAGCATCTTAGTTTTCAGATGTGAAACCCAGCATTTCTAATTAACATAAAATCTTATGAGATGCCCTGGAAATTTGTGTGATAATTAAGAGATTAAAAAAATCAGAATTTGAACTCAAACTTTATGTCTACATCAGTGCGTTTCACAACAAAGTTTCCTTTCTGAAGCTGTGATTAAGAAAGGCAAACCTTTTAGCCAAGACCACATTCACTAAAGCTGCTTTAGAAATGGGAAGTACTCATTCCTAACCTCAGTAGCATTTTGGAAGATAATATCCTCTAGAGCATAAAAACCTTTCACTCCACATTGATCTCCATGGGGAATGAGTGATGTGAAGTAGATTTTACCAGAAGAAGGTTTTTACCTAAAACACTTATTTTAACACCTATTGCTAATTCAATAGTTGTAGGGAAGATATCTGTTGTTTCAATTGCCTGCTGCACTTGGCTCAAAATCCATTGTTAACAGCTTGCCCAATCAGTACAAATTTAGTAGTTAAAAATAATTGCTAATCTATGCAGTGAAGAAAGAAAGAATAATTCAACATATCAACAGCAATGTGATGTTTTGGCATTATGTATAGTTGTAGTATATACATAATTTTTAATATCAGTTTAAACTTGGGTATAAATTTGCTATATCCTTCCCATTGGTTTTATGATGCATATTATATGTCCAAATATCTGAGCTGACATCACTAAGAACACATTTACCCCATTTTTAAACAATTAAATGGACATCTCAGGATAGGAAATCCATCCAAACTTCCTCATCTACTGGTGGAAATAAATTGCTGCCCTCAGAAAGCAATCAGGCAATGAAATGAGTAGTTTGGATCTGCCACCTCACCTCCAGACAAGTAAAATTAAATGCGATGGATCACTTACTTACTGCTGCACGATCATTCAGGTGAGCGAAGACATTTTAGCTTAAATGAGGAAGTGCTGCACAGTTCAATCATCAGTTTAAAGTGTGCTGCAATTCTATGTGATGTACTTTGAATTTAAACAAGCACCATCAGGTGTATTCCTTCTGCTGTTTAGGCTCTGGAGGGCCCTTACATGATAGTTGGTGATGAAAAGGAAGATGTTCATATATGCAAGCAAAGCAAAAAACATCATGTTATTAAGAAGTGAAAATTAGGAAAGATTAAAATATATTTAATTAGCATTGTTTATTCCATGGGGTTTTTTGTGAGGAGAAATAGGACATCTAGAAAAATGCTGTAAATGCACTTAAAATTTATTAATTAGATCTGTTTCACAATGATTGGTAAAAAAAGAAAAAAAAGAAGACCAACTCCCTCTGTATTTTGCCCACTTTTGGTTCAGTCAGAGAATTTTAATGACAAGGAAGATAGCTTTGCTGCCTTTCTCAGTATTGTGAAGCACTATTTTTCCAAGGAATTGTCCTTGCTTCCAAGCACTAGCCTGTCCTGTTTGTGCTAAGAATGGTGGCAGCCAACTTTGAACGCACTTTTTCTTCGTCTGAGTCACCTACTCTTTCTTTGGTTCCTTTTTATTCAGGATGGGAAAAGTAAACGGTGGACCAGCAATAAGCTAGGCATTTATCAGACTTGTAGGAAGAGTTTTGGCTTAAATGGATTTGTGTATTACTAGTGAAATAGCCATTTTTCAACAGAATAGTTCTGCCAAGCATTGCATTGTTTGGAGATACATTGTTATCCAATACCTTTCTGATATATGTTTATCAAAATGACTGCAAACTTCTGTGTTTTTTTCCCTCACATTTGTGTGGAATCAGGAGGTTGATGGTATCACAGATGTAATTTATTCTGCCAATATCTACTCAGGATAAATCCCCTTTCTCCCAAATTGTTGGCTCTTTCTACCAAAGCTGTGACTCATGTCAGTAATTCCTTGCTGTACTTTGCTTAGAAGCATATTCCAGGGAAGCAAACAAAAATGCTCTCCCACACCTGAGAGTTTGCACTGATTTGGCAAAGGTGCTAAAAATATTTTTCCACTCAGCTTTCTATTTTGTTGCTTTTCATTGCTCTTGTTGTGAGTTACAGTTTTAGGCCAAGCAGTTAGTTCTCTCTGACTGTGACAGGCTGAAATAAATATATCTGGAGACAAGTATTCCTTATAAGAAAGAGTCTTTGAAGTCTTTGTCTCTCGTAAATGGGCATCATTTACAAGCCATGAGAGTTTGAAAATGGATTTTTTCATTTTTGCTGTCAGTGGAATATTGTTTGGCTGTTAGATTTTAGCAACATTTAGGTGCCAGACAGCAAAGCTGATGAGAAGTGTGGTAGAAGAGCCAAGTGAAGGCAGAGTGTGCTGGGTCTTTATGCTGTAGCTCTGGTGAACACCACAAGCAGAGCTTTACCCTTGCTGTGCCACCCAGGCAGAAGGCAGCAGCAAGGCTGAGAGTCTGTGAGAATCCAACACTGTCCTGGTTCCTAGACCAGGAAACCACAATAACCCTGACACCACAATATACCAAGCACTGCTGCTGCTCATACACATTTGATTAAACATAAAGGACAAAACCAGAAGTTTCCTGCTCCTTTTTCTTTCTTGGTACCCTTTGGAAGCTCCAAGTCTCAGCCAGACAAAGGGAAAAGCTTCAATTTTTACAGCTAGTTCAGATCTTTGACCAAAGCAGCTAGTATGTTTTATGGGCAATCTTAAAGTGAAGTAGGTTCCAAGCTATTTATTACAGACACAGCTTAAGTGTTTTTTACAACTTCCTGGTTGAATTAGAAAAAGATTACAGACCTGTTTGTTTAATCCCCTTTCCCAAATGTCACAATTTAATAAACATGATTTTGGAAGATTTAGTCCTTTAATGAATAACAACACATAAGCAAGAAATCCTGTCCTTGCTTTGTGGCCTTCCTCCTTACCCCTGCAGCCCTGTTGGTAGGCAAGCATTCCTTACACATAATTTTCTCCAGATAACCTAAGTTCCTCTTTTTGCTTTCTCTGTCAGTGACCTAGAGCACTAGGGTAGTTCCAGCTGTGTCTCAGTTTAAGGCAAACTGCCTTTCAATCAATCTGAAGTTCTGATTATATTTTTTGGGGGAAATAAGGATGATAAAAAAGCTTCAAGGAAGATTCCCAGTGACCAAACTGTCTCTGAGACAATTTTAAAGTTGCCTATGAAAATACTAAGGATATTTTTCTAATAAGAAAGCAAAGAAACCAGAAGCAAAAAGCTGGAAACATAAAAATACTAGGAGAAAAAAAAGGCTCATGCACTTAAGAATTAAACATGTACAACATCTCTCTTGCATGCAGTACCAGCTAATGTTAAATGCTTCTTTTTTTGTATTTCCCCAGAAAGGGGACATTTCCTATTAATAGTACAAGAGCAGCACAATACTGCAAGTGTAGTATCATCAAAATCTTCTAATAGCAGCCTGCTGCACTTCCCTTTTAGATATTTTATCAGGTTATGTTAAGAAGTATCTGAATGCATCTGTGTTGCAATAGTATTGAAGGAGCTATTTTAAAGGTATTTTGCATGTGGAATACAAATCACTAAAACTAGTTGTTATCATTAACGTCACTAGATATGATGCCGTCTCCAAGATGGAAACACCTCTCATTTCCAGAGCATACGTGATGAGAATTTATCCCAACAATGCATCCGTTGCCATTATGTGTGGTTGAAGTAATTTAGGTTTTCCATTGTGGCATGTGTAGCATAATTCTCAAATTATGGGGGTTGTTCCTTATGTAGGAATTCTGTCTGCTCCCTCTTGTTCCTTTCATAAAGATGTGGTATTTATTTTCCTGATTCTTACTTTAGTTATTGCAGTGGCTTCTAACTTCCGTGTAAAAGTATGTTCCTTCTTTGGAAAGAAGATTGTAAAAATGCAAATGGGAGGAAATAATTGATTAGAAAGTCATTGTAAAATCTTTGCAAAACAGGGAATCAGCTGCCATGAAATTATATATTAAAGAATTATGTATATTAAATAAACACCACCAGTTTACCAGGTGGTAAACAGATGCGTGTAAGGCAAGCAGAGTCTTATGTAACATGGCTTAAATATTGAAGAGGAAGAATTTCCTTCTAATTTCCATTCCTGCATGGTCCCACAGCGTGGTCTCTCATCTCCTACTTTTGCAGGCATGGTCAGAATCATGAGTCTTCTCTTACGTGGGGACTCTCAGATTTGCCAGTTTAGTAGTCAAGGCACTGAAATTCCTTCAGCTTCCAGGGAAATACAAGCTATAGATAATGAGGGCTTTAGATAATGAGGTAGACATCAGGTCTAGCCTGATTTCCTATGTTTAATTTATGTGCTGTCAGACTCTAAGTAGCTTTCAAAGATCTTTGCAGGATTATCACACTCTCTGGCTTCTTTTCCTGTTCTGCAGGAAATAATTCCTTATTTCCTGTTACCTCCTAGCATATCATCCCAGGCAGACAGACAACACGATTGACTCTTGAGCCAGCTCTACCCAGCCGATTCTGTTGCAGAAAAGAAAGTATCTTTAGGTGTGTAAATGCAGTCAAAATGCATATTGGAACTATTGATGTTCCATGTGTTAACTACATTTCTGAGAAAGAAGCAATGGAGGAAGCAACCGAGCAGCTGCTAGAGTGCCCCTTCCACCAACACAGTGCACTTGATCGATGAACACCTGGGACGCGTGGAGTTTATGAAAGCATTGAGTAATGCCTCGTGACGCTTTAAATCACTGCTACCTCAGGCACTGCTGCCAGCTCAGATTAGTTAATGAAGTGGAAGGCCACCTGACCATTTATTTGGCTTCAGCAACAGTTCTGAGCAATGGTAGAAGGCAATTAGAGCTATATTAGTTATTTTTTAAATTAAACAGTTGGGTTTTTTTTAGCAGTCTGTAACATCCTAAGGAATCTAAAGTATTGAACAGAGACATTGTATTGACTGCAGAAAGAAACTAGAAAAATCCATAGTAGTAATCAATGTAGAATTTTGATCCGTTAATAACTGGGCTCTTTGCATTGATTCAGGCCTTTCTTGCTCATTAAATTATATGAAATATTAAAAATCATCAGGGAATATAGAAAATAATAACATTTCTCTAGGTGTAAAAGTAAAGAGGTGAAAATTATTTTTCTAGTTACCATGAAAAATTGTAAAAGCATGAAGTCTCCTTTTCCCAGGACCAGTAATTACGAAAAACACGGACAGTATGTTTAGAGACAGTTTATGCAGCTTTCACTATTTTTTGTGTTTCTCTCAGGGTACAAGTAAGGTCAAAGTCAAAGGTAGTGACAGAGAAACAGGGAATTGCCTGATTTGGCACTTCCAGTGCCAAATCTATCCCTCCACAATTGTCCCATTACCTGTGGGAACTGTGAACTAAACATCTTTCCAGACAGAGGCTGAGAAAATACAAGTTACTCATGAAAAAGCCTTCAACAATTGCAGGATTTGGAAATACATTTTTCATTTTAGTATATAAACCTAGCCTCAAATTAGCTTTGAGTATTCTTAGAGTGTGTTCTATAAAAGCCATCCTTCAATAGAGGGATCAGGCTTCTAGAAAGAGTGAGGTTTTTCTGGGAATGTTTTAAAATTTAGTGGGGCAATGCCAATTCAGGTGATAGAGCAGAACAGGCTATCAGAATTTCTGGGAAATCCAGTTGTTTCTATGATTTGCTGAAAGTTGCATCTCAGTGTCTCGAGGCTTTTGTTACATTCTTAAGTATATAAACGAAGAACTTGAGCATATATGAGAAACTGTACTAATGACTTATAGGGAACACATAATGAATTTGGGTGGAAACATTGACCTCTGAAGTAAAAGGAACGAAGTATTGTCAGAGAATGAAATTCATGAGAAATCAAAGTTCCATATCCTTGCCTCTAAGGTTTAGTCAAAGATTTAGATTACAAAGTGACCAAGAGTCATTCAAATGTTTCTTTCTCAAAATGCCTATAATTTGAATATGATTAATGTTCTTCATAAGATACCCAGCACTACAACTTCCTTTATAAGAAAAATGTGTTCTGAAGATGTATGCTGTACCAATGGACATAAAACAAGAGCAAGGAGCTGACATCACAGATTATCTCACTATTGGTGCAGCAACACAGGTCTTTCTTCATCAGTTTTGCAGAGAACAAGGAGTGAGAAAAAAAGAGAAAAAACTAAGATAAACTGTATTCCAGTCTCATTTGCAGATTCTGTAGTAACAGAATTTCTCCTGTAAAAATGGTTTTGTCATGGAGGAGTTACAAATAAGATGAAAGCCTCAAAGAAAGAAAGGATACATTTCTCAGGAGTTGTTGATAACTCTGTGATATTTCTTAGGTGGCACACTACATTTCAAAATATAAAGATAATTTTCTATTAAAAAATAGGAACACCATCCAACTGCATCTTCTGAGCTTTAATAGGAAGGTTTTGGCTTACAGTTTTAGAATTGTATTACTGGATCTATCACACCTCTTTTCTGTACAAAAAAGAGAAACTACTCCCCCCCAAACACCACCACCACTAACCAACCCCAAAACCTGAAACTATTTTCCTGGTATTTTCATGGAAAAGAATGAGTTACTGGCTTCTAGGACTGATAAGAAGATCTAACAGATCACTGTGAGACTTAGAAAGTATAAGCTTTACAAATTCCTTCTTGAGACAAGCAGATTAGCCTGAAAAGAATAAATATGGAGCCAAAAGTGCCCTTGGCTGAGGTTGCAGCAATACAGAATAAGGTTTTGCAGGGTGGCTGTGAAGAATAGGTGAAGTATAGCTTAGAAAATAGGGTCTTATTTCCTTTACATTATTCTTAATCTATTCATGTCCTACCTATATAATTGGTGAACTTATAACTGCAGATGTAGGTGGTAAGGTCGATATACTATAGTTAAAGAAACTGAAAATAAGAAAAGGATCCTGAAAAGAGAGCCCTTACAGTGAGCTCCTTGCCTGAAAATGTTTCATCCTGAAACCTTTGGCATTTAAATGATGGATAGTCCACCATGTATTAATGTCATTAGCAGGTGACACTACTTCAAGTGGGAGTCTCATTTCACAAATCATTTTTAAATACATTTTTCTCACCTCAGAGCTCTGTTCTTAAGCTCTGCAGAACCAGCAATGAAATTATGCACTAAGATATTCAGGCCCACAATACATTCACAAAATATAATGTCACGTCAATTTGCATTGACTCCTGTAATCATACTTAAAAATGATCATAGATCTTGAGCCAAATTGTAACATTCATATTGAATAGGGAATCCCAATATTCAACATATTTGCCTGCAATTGAGAAAATGATTGGTATTTGCAGGAAGCAATTTCGACTTTACTGTCTAATTAATAGGAAGAAAATAATATTTAATTACTCATCAGCTAGAGAGTTTTAAAAAATATAAATCAATAAACTTTGCTTTCTGAAGAGCCAAATTTCAGAGAGCTTTCTCCTTCTGTCAGCTAAAATTTTCCCTGTATTATCTACAGGTACATGAAAGATTTTATTGAATGCATGCATACCTTGGAAATGCTGTGCACTCTTATAGGTATTTGTATCTGGGTGCTCTGGTGTTTAGTTAAGTGCAATTGAATTATGATGGCAAACGTGGTCAATAGATGACTGTTAAATGTTCTCTGTAATTCCTTAGAGTTTAATAAACTAGGCTTTGTAGATTCACTATTCTGCTATGCAGTTTATTTATTTGTTTTTAAATTAAGGGAATTATTAACATTTTAAGTCAGTATTTTCTGAAAATTTACATGAGGATTGATTTCTATCAATTAAGTACCAGCACATATTTTGTGTAACAAATCTCTGAACTTCTGCTAGAGGGGAGTATTTTTGTTCTTTAGGACCTTAAGATTGTAATTTCATTTAAAAACAGTTGAAGAACATGGGTGTTACTCCTCTCCAAATATAAGGAGATATTTCACCCATGGTTTTCCAAGAATACATGAGGTATTCCTCCTGTCTATATTCTTTCTCCCGTGATTTACTACAGAATTGTGTTCCACAGTAACAGACAGGATACCTCATTTAAGGTTCATTCTGGAAGCAAAACAGTCTGTGTAAATTTGACAGTATGACATGAAGTCAAACATCTGTGCCTGGATTTACTGACTTTTATTGAGACCTCGACAAAAGCAGCAAGACATCATGAAATAAGAGGCTGGGTCATGACTAAAAATCAGTGTTTTTAGTATACCTCATTGAAGTTTCAGTCTGAAAACAGTACAGTCCATGCAAAGTTGTTGCTTGGTCACCCCACATAATACCTATGTAATTTTAAATGTTAGTGATTTTTCAAAAGTTACTCAGAAAATTGCAAAACATAAAAGACAGTTGTGAAGAATTAAATGGCATGCTGACCAATGTAAAATAGCATACAAGAAATAAATTTTTTGTCAAGAAGTAAACATGATTTAACATGTTGTTTTTTTTTTTTTACTGAAAATGTTCAATTAGATGGCACTTGAGGTCTTCAGAATACTTCTGGTTTCAATCCTTTTTCTTCTCACCGAAGGCTTCTTCCATGCTCTCAGGGAACTTAATGTGAGACTCGAGGAACAGCACCACTTTTCTAGGAAGGAAACTGATGAGACAAACTTCAAGTTAGCCTAATTTTCTTTTTTTTTTTAAGAAAAAAGTACTCTGTAAGTAAAGAAATCACAAATACATTTTATGTGCTCAATACTTCTAATGTCTGGCAATAACATTTTTGGCACTTCAATGTTATAAATGGGGAAAACTAATGACAGACCAAGACGTTTTGTGAAAGCCCAGCCTGCAGTGGTGGCAGGGACCGGAAGCAGACCAGGCATTGCTCCCAGTGTACTGTCTTAGGAAAAGTTTCGAAATTTCTATACTGAACTGCAGTTTAAGACACTTATTAGGCACAGAAGGGGCCAGAGGAATGTTATTCACCTAAATTATTAAAAAATCAAACCCACTGTTTCTTTAAAATTGGGTAAATATAACTGAATTGACTGCAGGAATATTAACTAAAGGACTGTTTTGACTAAACTGATTTTACAGGCATATGGCGAAGGAAAGAAGGTAATGCTAGAAGTCAAGTCACATGCTCACATTTTCAGACCAAGAAAGTATACAGCTGGAGGCATGATTAAATAAAATTTTTCCTTTTTAATTGCATCCACAATCCTGCTGGCTGCATACTCTGGATCATAAACAGGAAACAAACAGGGTTTTCTGTAAAACAAGAAAAAAGGGTTATGGAATGATGAAACTTTACTTTTGAGGTAAACACACACACATAGATAATTAAAAAATTTATGCATTTTCCCCCTTCCCCTCAAGTATTCTTGGAAAGGAATCTCCAAACCTTTTTCCTTCTGCTATCATCAAAATAAATTGAAAGCACTTTGGTGATGTTGTGAATTTAATGACTTTTTTGTAAGATGACCACAATGAAGTTGATGTCCACAGTGATTCCAGCTTTGGAAACTTCCAAGCTTAGCCATACCATATGCTATTCTATGCATCATTGCTCTCCAGCAATCCTTTTCTGCTGTAAATGCTGAGGTGACAGCTAAACAGGACCAGGCTTGTCACCAGCCAGGAGAAGGGCTCTGCTCTGCTCACATACGCTGCTGCACGACGATGGATGGTGCAAGCAGGAGCAGAGCCCTGAAAAACCAAGATCACTGGTCCTGCACTCCTGCAACTGCTCATTCAGAGCTTGCAGCCTCTCCCATCACTGCAGCCACAGAGCCATGCAGCAGACACCATCACCACAGCCATTCTCACTCAGAAGTACAATACCTGCCAGTACAGACAGTGGGGCACAATTAATAAGGACAGGTCATGGGTATCCCGACAGCCATAACTGTAATTACACTGTAAGATTACTTACTTGGGGCAGAGAATATCCTCAGTGCCCACTCTCCTGACAAATAAGGTTCCATTAATCCTTAAATACTGCTGTGCATCCCTAACTGTTTCTTGACTGTGAGGTTATTACACAGTCCCTGTTATTAACTGTATGCAACACTGGCATTTCTTTACATCAAAAGACGTAGTTGTTTGTGCCAATAGGGAAAAAATACTGAATTGAAAATCAAATCAACCAACCAAAAACTGTATATGATATACCTGGTGAGTGGTGATTTTTTTTACATATGAAATAGTACAAATCTAAGTTTTACTTACTTGCTTTTGAAGCCTTTACTTAACCTAGTACTAATAAAATAAGGACAAATGATTTTGATTTTAATGCCACGCTTTCCTCCGTGATACAATTCTGAATTTATGGCTTCCATCATTCCAATGACTGCACTCTTACTTGCACAATAATCTAAAAAGTGAAGAAAGAAGAAATATCCAAAATGTCAAAAGCACCACAGTAAAAGCGATATACAGAATCAAATTCTTGGTAATACAATTTAAGCCACAATATTATTTAATTCTGTCATTAGCAGTCTTGTAACTAGTGTTTTAAGCGTATTGGTGATGCTAACTGGAGATTATTGGCTCTTCCCATGAATGATACACAATTGCCTAAGGATAAAATTAATCCTTTCAGAGGAGTTTTTTTTTTTTAGTGCACTATGGAGAATTATAGGAAGATGAGCTTATTCAGCATTTGCTGTACATTTCCAGATACTCTTATACAAACCAGGCATTCTTTCAGTTCAGAATGTCTTCAACTTTTAATATCACAGGTTACATTTCAGAAAGAACTATTTATAGTGGTAGAATACAAATACCCTACTTGTAAATGCTGCTTCAGCCTATTACTTCTGATTTGCCCTGCAACTGCAATACATTTTGTTTGTCCAGGAAGACTGAATCTTGTCTGATTTTTATTGTTTGATGAATGTATGGGACTCCATACTTGGACATGATCAAAACTTGCCCTCACACAGCCCTGTGCAACCTGATCTAAGCCGAGCCTGTTTTTTGGGGGCAAATATGGACCAAGCGACCTTCAAAGATTGCTTCTAAAACAAATTATTCTACAATTTTCCAATTGTTAGAAACTGTTTTAATATACTGCCTTACACAGCATTTCCTAAAACTTTTTCAAATGTGCGTGAAAATAGTTGTTACGTACAATGAAATCCAATTTTGCTAAAGGACTAACTTCAAAGACGGGCGTAAGAGGTAGTTTGCTATTCTTCAGGAATTCACCCACAGTGAATGATGGAACCACACAGCCTAAAAATACATCTCTAAGGTGTGAAAGATTATAATGCATGGATGGGCAGGCCCACTCCCATAAGCCTTAATTATATGGTGAAAGTTGAACATGACTTGTATTATCAATACCAAGTATGAGCCCTCGATAGCAGGGTCCAAGAAAAGTGATTAGTGTGTAGATCTAATTTGTAATGGCAGTTGACGATACTTACCTGACGCCCTGTAGAGTCCCAGTAATCCAGATCCACTGGCTGTGCTAACCAGTTGCCCACGGTTACAGGCCACCATGGCTGGAAGAAAGGCCTTGCAAGTCTAAAAGAACATAAATATATTTATTTAAAGATCCCCTTTATAAATAGGCATAACAAAAATGTTTCATTCCAAAATTAGGCTATACAAACTGACTTGCTTTCTGGGCCTTCAACATACAAGAAGCCCAACTGACCTTTTATCTCTGTAATGGTTTTTAAATGAGAGACAGCACTTCCTAGAATGACTACCCTCTGTCTGAACATCTAACAGTATTAAAACATCTTATTAAAAGCAGCAAAGTTTGTGTTTTCTCTGCTTCCTGGTTCCTCGCGATTTGTCTGTTTGAGACTATTGCCAAAGGTTCGGTACACAAGAGGGAGCTAGAAGTCAACACATTAAGGAGAGTTCAGCTGTCTGTGGGCCCTTTTTGTATCAGGCTGAAGTGCCTGACAATTGCAGCGCTCCAGGACACCACTGTGGGAGATAAGAAAAACAGACAAGAGCAGTAACAATTTTTTTTCAATAGTTGAGGAATCCTATTAGACTCCATATGTGAATGCCTAATACATCACTATCCTCCTGCCCTGTGTTTCTTCAGACCTGTCAGGGGGAACACTTCTCCCAGTCCGTTTTCTTCAAGTATTTGGAAGAATGATGCAGTGTGGATGGGGAATACTTAGAGGACTTCTATCTGCAATGATTTTCCATTGAGAGCTGCCTTTTGACAAAGGAGTTGCAATGCTATATTGTTCCCTGAGTCAGGCTGTTCGCTCAGGCTTGTAAACAAAAAGTGCAAGAGTAGTAACACGAGTAGCAATAGTAACACTCTCTCACAAAAAAAACCCTCCTCCTAAAGTGTGCTGAGACCACAAGTAACTGCAAATTCATTCGGGGTAAGAAAACAGAACAAATTGTTACTGGCTAGATATGTTCTTTAGTCAGATGGTGACTAGGAATGAAAGCACAACCTGAAGACTGACACCAACATGTGCAGCATAAAATCATGGAATCATTTAGGCTGGAAAAGACCTTTAAGATCATGGAGTCGAACTCTAAACATAACACTGCCAGTAAACCATGGTCATGTCTCCCTGAATGCTGCAAGTCTCTTAGGCAAAGCCTTCTGATGCCAGGAAACATGAGGAGCAGGGAAGTCACATGCCATCATGTCAGCACTACCTTCAGCCACAGCTGTCACAGGCAGGGCATGTTTCACCATACAGTTGCACAGACTTTGATTTACCAGAGTGCCCAGGCAGGTTTGTGTTATAACATTACTGAGACATCCTGGGGAGACTGTCAGTGTGGTGTGTCTTCAATTACAGGATGATTATGACAACATATATTCCCCCAACCAAGGTCCTTCACATCTCTTTTCCAAGCTGAGTTTTTAAGGTAGATGCCATCATCATGATTTTCACACCAAAATACTTGTCTGTACCTTTTGGTCGTTCAGTAGTAAAAAAGCCACAAAAACTTTACCCAAACTTGAGAAAAGAAGTTGATTCTCAAGGTCTTTTCAAAATCTTCATCTGTAAGCTCACAGAACTTTTTCCCAAGAGCTCTGCCAGCATTATTGATTAGAATAGTAACATCCCCAACTTCTTTTCTAACCTGAATAAAAAGAAAAAGGACAAAGAGAAAGCTTTAGAAGGTATCACTGCCTCTTGTGTTTCATTTATGGAAACATTTAGTAGTATTTGCAATAACTGGTGTGCATGAAAACATAAGTATGTAAGAACTGTTGAATTGGATCAGATCAAAGATCCATCTAAGCCCCCTAGCCCTTGTCTCATGGTGGATGCAACGAAAAAAGGACCCGGGCTCTAAGGTGTCCAGTGTACTCAATTTTCCAATGCTACAACTTAGGATCTTTTGAGAGGTATAAGGTATCTGTATCATATATAGATGTGTTTAATATATCCCAGTGATTCTCCACCCTGCCTCACTCCTCAAATTTGTCTAATTTCTCCCTGAACTCCAGAATACTTTTGACTTCCACAAAAAACTAAGTTCAAAATTGACAAAGCTTTAGTGTGCACTGTGAGCACACTTTAACTGCAATCAGAAAATTCCTAGTCCCCTGTTTTTGGTATTGTGAGAACCTGCATTCCTCTGCCAAGCCTGCTCAACCCCCTTTCCATATAATTTTTACTGAACTGGAAAGAATTCAGCTCAGAGAACTGGGGGTTACCAATGCTCTGAGTACAAAAGCATCTACCATGAAATAGATAGATAAAATTTTCATTAGCTCCATTTGCATTTGTTTTCATAAGATTTTGTGCCATGATTCGGATTTTTATCAAAGCAGATGGCCAAGATTTACTTACAGTATGAAGAATCAACTAGAGGTGGATGGTTATCTGGGGTCTCAAAATTTTTAGGTGTCTGTTAATTCTTGTGTTAATGTAATTTCTATCAGTTTTCTGTAAGTCAGGTTCATAGTCTGGTTTTGTGCTCTCAAATGCCCTTTAAGACTGGCATATTTTCTATGCTTTGTTCCTTGATCATCTGTTATAGTAAAACACACATCCTGCATTTATAGGCCATCAGATCCATATCTGATTTCCTTCAGAATTCCCAGGTGGACACTGCTTGTTCCTGAAAATTAGTTGCTGTTCACTTGACCAGTTTGTTCTAAAACCTCTTGTTTAGGGACTTCAATGGTCTCTTTTGTTTACTAGAAAGAAACTAAACTTACGTTATGGGATACTTAGGTTTTTCTGCACTGAGTATACCAAATAAAAACAATTAATTTAATTTTCTTGCTATTGTTTTCTCTTCTGTGTCCAAGCTCAAGACTTTTCTTATTAACAATAAAAAATTGGCAGATTAATTTCCAAGAGTAGAGGAGGCCCATAGTTGAAAAACTCTCCATCTCAGAAAATTTCTGTCTCCTCCATGACTGAACAATACATGCAAATATCTGTGAATATATTGGTGTTGTTAACAATAATTTGACACAGTAACAGCAATTTTTAAATTTTAAACTGTTCTTTAAGTTTCTGTTGGCAGGTCAGTCTGTGCACTTCAGAACAGTGTTTGCTGATGAGGGCACAGCAAATTCCGCAGGCTGGAGTCCTGTGGCTGATTTGGTTAATGTGTTTAGAAAGTGAAAATTACCTGAGGGCACAAAACAAACCTGTTGAGACTCTGCTAAAATGTGAGCAAACAAATAATTTCAAAATGTTCAGTATGGACAATGAAGTCCAACAAAGAAATTAACTACATAAGCTTGAATTAGTCATTTTGGTGCATGTCTTTGCAAGGAACAGATAGTATTTATGGGAATAGGGGTTTAATGCCAATTTAAAATGGTATTTTTTTAAAAGATATTTGATCTTGGTAAATTCTAAGATAAGTGGGGATTTTTGTACTTGCAAAAGGAAATGTCAAGAAAAATTGCTGTTTGATTTATACTATCATTCCAAATAAAGATCAAATGTCACATTTGAAGTACTGCCCCCAAGTTGCTCAGACAGAAATTTCATCTCACTGTAAAGTGATAATAGATATTAAGATTGCTGAAATTACTGTGATTGCTGGTCCAGAATTTTTGCATCATTATCAATGGCTCACACAGGTGATGGGGTTGCATCATCTGTACTGACCAAGCCCCTGGCAAAGATCATCCTCCTCGAACAACTTGTATTGTGTCAGCACAGCACAGAACACTCAACACCTTGCTCATGTCTGCAGACATACTATTATGGTACAATAAATATATCCTCATTACTGCCCAAGTAATACCGAGATACCACCTGTGGTTCTTAACATCTAGCACTGATGACCCCAAGTGGAATTTTTTTCTCTACAGTTAGCGAGCTGTGCCCCACATGCTACTTATGAGTGTGGGTAAAAGAATGCCTTGCTGGTTGCAAGCATGAGAATTGCAGTTCCAGATACTTACAGATCCTGAATCCAACTTACCTTTTAGATGGACTTTTCCTCAAGAACATTTCTTGAGGTAAAAAAGTGTTCCAAACCTTCATAACCTTGCTCAGAAAGACTTAATCTGGTTTGGTTAAAACTAAAAGCAACAACTACAAAACAAAGAGCTAAGCCCCACCACGTCCCCACCTTTCCACTCACAACTCATGGAAAATTAATGTGACATTCCAAGTCTCTTCTGAAACAATCTATCAACATTTGCATCATGAAATAATTTAGCTCATTTCTCTGATGTATGTCTTCAGACACAGAATGTCAAAGATGTGACTTGTGAGTCATGTATATAAGTGTGTACATTGAGAATTTAACAAAAGTTTACACTTGGATGAAGTGGCAGAGTGGCTAACTGATTATAAGATTATAAGTGAAGTTACACTGAGAAGCGTTTTCAGGCAGCTTAAGGAAAAGTGAAAATTAATAATATTAATTCAATGTCCAATTTCTGAGCTATGACAATAAAGTAATAGTTCACAAAGCATAGGTCAGCACAGCAGAAGAGTTTCATTGAAAATGGAGCTCTTCTCTATCTTATTTTCCAGCTGTATTGATCAAAAAATGAACTGAAGAGGAATCATCAATTTGGCTGGAGATCAGCCACATCCTAATGACATTTTTGAAAACATTACATCCCATATCACCCTTAAAGAAATATGATTTCCTTAACAAATAGGCAAAGGAAAGAATCCCCCTTGTACAATATCCACTGACTGTTCTGTTATTTTAAAATTATTTATTGATATTTTAAAGGACCTTTAAAGCCTACATAATATGTGGAGATAATCTCTGCTGCATGCTTTACCATACTCTTAATCTAAATTTTACCATCTCACAATGAAGACTAGAAATGGATAAATCTCAATAGAACTGATTAAACCCAGTTACTTTGTTCCAACCATAGTTTAAGTTCCATCTAGAAACTACTTTTGAAAAGGTGAAAGACATTGTCCTGCAGGATTGCTTCCTTCTAGGGAATAGTATGTTTTCTAAAAAAGCAATAAATTCAGTAGGATATTCTACTAAAAAGAAGCAAAATGCAGATCTTACCTTGTCTGCCTGTTCATAGACATCCTCCCTACTGCTGCAGTCACAATGATAGACAAACACCCGGTTGGCTCCATTTTGTTGGGCTAATCTGCTTGTTTCTTTGTTACCTTCATCATCAATGTCCCAAAGAACCAAGGTTACTCCCAAAGGAGCAAATTTTAAGGCAACCTGCCTTCCAATCCCATTTGCAGACCCAGTAATAAGTACTATTTCACCAGCAAAACTTTTTTTGCGTAGAGGAAATATACAGAAGGTGTTCTCGATGAGTAAAAAAATTAAAAATTTCAGGTACTGTAGTAACTTCTGGATGCTTCTGAAATTGAACATGATTTCTCAGGTACAAGCACCACTCTTCTGTTGTGCAAACCCAGAAACACAATACGTTACAACAGTGGGATATTGACTGAAAGAAAGAAAATTTCAAACAGCAAGTTCTTTCCCAGCATTCTTTTCTGTGGGTGCAAAATACATTATTAAAGACTTGTTTTGTGAAAGCTGCCTTACAAGTCAGATTAAAGCCACTGTCTTCCTCTAGATGCTATGGACTGTTTCATCTTGGGTTCCTCCGCTTCCAACTCTGTTTTTAAAAAGGTTCAGTAACATACCTTCTAGGCAGGTATGTTGCGGCAATGGCTGTAGAGCACTTTGTTGTCACAGCACGGTGATGTTAGCTGAACAAAAAAGTACTGAGCACACTGGTGCGATATCAACCTCAGGAAGGAAGGTGTCCTCAGCGGGAAACATGACCTGTTTCGGAAGGCAGGCAATCGGAACGTTCCCACACCGTGAGTATTTTCCAGTGCCGTGCCGCCGAAATCACACCACGTATTCCCACTTGCCGGCAATTGACCGGCCACAGGGGAAACCCCGGCCCTGGCACTTATGAGCCTTGGTCTTCAACCTACATTAGGCAGCACCGCTCCCTTTACAGTGCTTGAGACGGGACAGCAGAAGAAGCCCCCACACGGACCCGGGGGGGCGGACTCGTCCCGTGCCGTCCCATGCCATGCCATGCCATGCCATGCCATGCCATGCCAT
>NW_008236767.1:5924612-5928759 GCF_000691975.1 Corvus brachyrhynchos
TCGGGACATCCCGCTGCTGCTGCTGCTGCCACGTCGGTGGCCTCCCGCACCCGGCCGGCCCGCAGGCTCCATCCCAGCCGGCCGAGGGCTAGGAGAGCTAATGCTCTCTCCTCGCTCTGCTGCTGCCTCGCTGGAGGTACGCAGTTAAACACTTCTTAATTTATATCATAAATGACTGCTCTCCAGCTTGCCGGGGTGGGACCAAAAAGGCAGATAAAGATACTAAATGTGCCCCCTAAAACAGCGAATACCCCTATTATTATATCACACCTTTAAAGCAGCATTTGTGGGTCCTCAGTTTCCCATACATGCGTTATCCAACTCTAAAACTACAGTCCTGCACCACAGTATCATCCATATTTTTTTCCCAAGTTTGAATAGAAAGCCACACACATACTTAGGTCTGTAAGAATATGCTTCTCCTGTGACATCAGCTTGTCTCAATCACCGTGAGATTGTCCACGAGCAGTTTATGTAAAAAGGCAGTGAAGAGAACACTACTTATTTGCTGTGCTTTGCATTTCAAATAAGTAACACTAGAGGTCTTGTTTATTGGCAAGTCATAGAAGGAAAAAATTGAATATATTCACAGTGCGCTCTGCTGCACATATCCATGTTGTATACACTACTCAGACTACAGTTTATGGGGGTCCATGAGATATTTTTCTGTTAAGCTGAGATAAAATGATAGTTGACAAAATTTGATGTAATTTACACCAGGAAATATGGTGGAAAACGGTATGCTGTCAGTGTGAACAGTTGTATTGAAGGGATATGTTTCCATGCACAGTTAACTGTTGAATATTCTATTTAGGTGCCAGCAAAAGGGGAAGCTGAAATAGCCCCACTGAGGATGAAGGTGGATCTCAAAGCCTCAATGAGCTGTGGTTCCAAACAAGGTGCCAAGAAATGCAAAATAGGTGGGTATCCTAACTCCTGGTGTCCCATGTTGTAATAGGTAATTACATGGCAAAAGCAGCAGATTACGGTGAGGGGAAGCTAAAATGATTCAGCAATGAATTTTTGCTTATGAAACAAACCAGAGAAGATGTTTGTTTATTATGCTGACATTTCAAGGTGAACAACATCGGTGAGGAATGGTGTTGCAACCAGAGCTTTGTAAGCTGTGAGTTAACAGGAGGAGCCTGTTTCCAAAGCTTGTGCTTATGCAAGTATGAAAGCACATGACTTCCCTGCTCTTATGCTGAACTGACCTAAGGAGCAGCCAGCTACCATTCTATAAGTGATGAAAATGACAATGATGATTAATAATTTATATACCTAAATTAGACGCTTCAGTGTGGTGGTGGAATGTTACAGCTCATTGCAATCTTTAGGTAAAGAGTGGATGTGATAAGTGAGAAGGGTCTTGGGAAACACAGAGTGTTTTAGGATAGCTTGCATTCCACTCACTGCCAGCTAGATTTGATGATTCCTTTAGAGAATTATTTAGCATTTTGAAATTAAGTATTTGTGTGGCTTTTTGTCTCAGTTTTCAGTGTTTCAAAACACTGAATTTTGTTGTCAAACAGAAAACTTATTCTCCTGATTAATGTATGCACTGTAACTAGTCTCTAGCCGCACACTTACCTTTCTCTGCAATTAACTTTGAATTGGTACCAGAAGCTCCATTTTCTAAGTAATAGTAAAAACAGAGGAATGAAATTGTCCATAACATTTGACTGCACTGAAAAAAATCCAAAAAACCTGCAACAGCTAGAGAAGCCACGGAGTCACAGTTCTGTGAGTGGTATTTTTATTATTGACCTTCCAGTAACAAATCTTCACATGTCTGGCATTTGTTTTAATCATAACAAAGCTATTAAACATAGCAAACAGGGCAAAAGCACAGATAGATCAGTCTAAAATTTAAAAATACATCACTAACAATATCAAGAGCAGGGGTAACCACACAACCAAGAACGCTCAATAATGACAGTTCACCAGCATCTTCATTTGCCTCTGCACACTTTATATATGCCCCATGTTACGAGAAGTTAAAAGACGTCACAAGAGGCTGTCGTGGTTTAACCCCAGACATCAACCAAGCCCCATGCAGCCGCTCGCTCACTCCCCACCAGTGGGATCAGGGAGAGAACTGGAAGTGCAAAACCTACAAAACTCATGAGATAAAGACAGTTCAATACAGAAAGCAAAAGCTATGCACACCAGCAAAGCAAAACAAGGGATTAATTCACTGCTTCCCATGGGCACACAGGTGTTTACATCCCCAGGAGAGCAAGGCCTCAGCACAGTTACTTGGAAAGACAAACACCATCACTCCAAATGGTCCCTCCCTCCTTCTTCTCCCCACATTATATAGTGGACATGATGCCATATGGTGTGGAATTTCACCTTGGTCAGTTGGGTGTGCCTCCTCCCACCCTCCCATATCCCATGCCAACATGCCAGTAGGAAAAGCAGAGGCGGCCTTGGCTCTGTGCAAGCCCTGCTCAACAACAACAAAAGCATCTCTACATTATCAGCCTGTGTTCAGCACAAATCCAATACACAACCCCACACCAGCTACTGTGAAGAAAATTACTCCAGCACAGAGGCATGTCAAATTAAGCCTATCAAGTCTATCAAGCAAGTCTATTAAAATAATTCACTATCCTTTTTTCATGTGCATAAGCATCAGTCAAACACATATCCTAAACTCCACCCATGTAGTGGGGGATTTGGCTGAGATTTTCTCATGGTGTAAATCCTTTGGCATACTTGCAGTTGTCAAGGTGATAAAGTTGACAGTATTTCAGTGAGTATGCTTGTTGTGATGCATGAAATTGTCAAAACTGCAATGGTCATGCAGTAAATGAAAGTATAATTCATTTTATTGGCTTTTTCATTGGTAATAAAGATTAGGGTTAGAGAATTACTCTTGTCCTCAAGCCCACTGGACCTTTTGAAGATTTCTGGTGGATTACACATTGAACAATACTTTTTGTTACTAAAAATGTGAAGATGCTAACTTGCAAGGTGCTGAGATTAATGGTATTGAAAAGTATCTTCACTGCTGAGCTGCAATAGGTGCTTTAAATACATGTTATTAATTACTAGTAATTATTATATCTCACTGCTTTTAATAAATGGTCAAGTATTTATCAGTATACTAATAAGACATATGTGTATTGTCAGCATGTAAAACTTAAAACTCTACTGCCAAAAAGAAAAATATGAGTTTAGTAGAATACGATTACTTTATACAAGTGCTCAATGAATAATTATCTTACTGGGCAGCTGAATGACTTGTGTTTATCTTTCTAAAAAATACAATCCATTCACATACTCCAAACAGATGTGAAAAAAAAAAAGCTTTGATAAATACAGAAAAATTAAGTGATATTTTAACACTTTCTGACAAAACTCATTTCTGCAGTCTCCAATAATTTTTGCTGAATTTGTGGAAGAATTTTATTTGACATTCAAAATGGTTTGATATTGTATCAGTGCTAACTATTAATGTACCTCTTCAGATCATGTGGCAATTTGTGTTCATGTAATTGGAGGAACAAAAACACTCCCAAATATACATTATTCCTCAAAAGATGAACTGTTCAGCACTGGTAAAGATTGGTGAGGAAGAGAAGCTCTCTGTAGGTCACTAGTATTTGTTGAAGTTAGTGAAATGATATCATTAAAACAGAATGTCCAGGTTTGTAAGGACCCAGAAAGAAGTACATAGTGTCTGTCTGTGATAGTGAATTCACACGGAATCACAGAATCACAGAATCACCAGGTTAGAACAGACCTCTAAGATCATTGAGTCCAACCCATGTCCTAACACCTCAACTAAACCATGGCACTGTGATGCCTTTTCCTGGTCATAAAATCAAGAGTCATACACGGTTAGAAGGGGAAAAGGGATTTTACCTTGGTATTTATTTTAAGGATCCTTAGGTGTACACGTCCAGGTCATATGCATCGAGATGCACCCCACCGAGTCTATCTCTGTGTCTCTGTCTCTCAACATTGGGTATAACATTATAGGTTTTACTAATTAGCATATCTATCAAAGATTCCCCAATGAGAGGCTCAAGTGAGCCCCCCTCCCCAAGGAACCTTCCCCTGGATGGTCCTATCTTGGTTTACAGAATGTGTTCTGGAGAGGACCTTGGGGTCTGGGGCACACTGATCCCTAGCTACG
>NW_008236767.1:5928808-5938036 GCF_000691975.1 Corvus brachyrhynchos
CACCAGGAATACAGAAGTTGTAAAAAGGTATAACAGGGGTAAAAAAAGAAAAGGCAAAAATCTTCATGGCATCCTGCCACATCCAATCTTTTTTAAAACACATCCAGGGATGGTGATTCCACCACCTCCCTGTGCAGACAATTCCAGTACTTCACCGCTCTTTCTGTGAAAAACCTTTTCCTAATATCCAACCTAAATTTCCCTTGGTGCAGCTTAAGACTGTGTCCTCTCGTTCTGTCAGTTGCTGCCTGGAGAAAGAGACCAACCCCCACGTGACTACAATCACCTTTCAGGAAGCTGTAGAGAGTGATAAGGTCACCTCTGAGTCTGCTTTTCTCCAGGCTAAAGAGCCCCAGCTCCCTCAGCTGTTCCTCATAGGGCTTGTGTTCCAAGCCCCTCACCAGCCTTGTTGCCCTCCTCTGGACGCGTTAAAGCATCTCAACATCCTTCCTGAATTAAGTCATATAATTGACTTTAAAGAGTAATCCAATATTGAATACAAGATGACAGGTGGAAATCCATTACTACACAGTGTATGTGACAACCTTAACACTCCATTTTAAATAATTTTCACTTTCAGAAGGGCAGGAAAAGCTCCAATTGTTTCCTAACAGTGTCAAAACATGCTTCTGATCCATAGAAGTCAAAGGCATCAGCCTGAAGTCTCACCAGATAGCTGTGTCTTATGTTAAATGAAATCAAATTAGTAGTTTTATTAATTCATCAGAACGAAACAAAAATCCTCAGCACAAATTTAATGTATCCCTTGGATCTGTGCATATTCTTTCTAACAGCTTTGGCCAAAACTCAGGACTACAATGGAGCATCCAGAAGGCAATGCACTCTGCAGCGAATCTCAGTGAACCTGTCATGCTACCTCAAGATGAAGTTGATCAGAGATATGTAGGAAGTGGCTGTACAAGCTATAAATGAAGAAGAAAAGGAATTCCAGCTCACAAAACTTGGAGCTTGTATCCTGAATCAAAGCATGAGTTGCTTGTTTTCCAAGGAATAAGTAGGGAGCACAGAAGCTCCTTTCCTATGTTTTTTTTGCTTCTAATTGGTTCAATATACTTCATCACACAGTCAGCCAAATGAATTTAATCTCCATTGAACTAAAAATTAGTAGTTGCTGTATCAGACAGGTGTTGTAATACTGCTAGGGCATAATCCAGGGGATAACTATAGGCTACTGCAGCAATGGGAGGGTTTGTACTTAAAGGTATGTAAGAAAAACTTTCAATACTGTAAAGAAAATACTTAGCTAAAGAATTTAAGCCATCCTACAATAAGCCTACAGAGACATTGCAACTCTAGAGCTGTGCAGATGTGCAGAGATCCCTCTGCAGGCCCGTGCATGCCACATTCATCTTCGAAGATGTTGCTTATCTGCATCCACATCTAACCCCACAGGTGCTTAATGTTGTGCCAATTGGTAATTACAGTGTCAGTCAAAGGACAACTCCACCCTGTGATTGAGAAGGTGCTTGGAGTATGTGCCTTGCCAGCTCCAGGTTTGTGACCTGGCGGTATCCAGGTGTGGTATCTGTGAGAGCACAGTCATATCTAGTGTAAGGGCACCAGGGCTTGTCTCCTGCTTCATTCCAATGGAAACACACAGCTCATGGTGCATTCCCTAGGAGGAGGGCACAGAGCACAGAGCCTGTCATTACTGTGTCTAAAGACACTTAAGAATTTAATCTGCAGAGCCTCACATCCCTGGAAATGTGAAGCATTTGGGAAAAGCTGCTGTTGACTGTGCTCTTCACAAGGGTATCTTGGGGACAATTTTAGGCAAATGAGCAGATGACAAAACGATAAAGTTTTCTATCATATGCAGAAAACTGGCTTTGCTTCCCAGGCTGAAATATCATATTCCCCAAAAGAAGCCAGGGAGGAGAATGTTGTCTTCTGTTAGTCAGACGTACAAAGTTGTTTTGTATGTAGTCTGACCTGTTCTTCCGGTCAAATGGTATTCCCTTCCTCGTAATTAATTGAAAGGGTGAAATAACCCTCTTGAACTCTTTTCAACTTGAATGACAAGTATTTAGACTATTTTACTAGGATGGGTTGTTTATTTACATGTTGGTATAATGGCACTTGAATGTACTCAAATAATTTACATTTTTTTCTTACATACTGAAGAAAATGAGTTCTTATTTCAGTGATGGTAGTTCTGAGGACTACAGAAATGGGTTACCTGATCTGTTTTAGCCTGACTATACAGTGTTCAGTGTCACTGTGCAGCTGTAGAGCCTAATAGTGATGGGGCAACAATAGTAGTGCTGGGGAGCCTAATAGTAAGGGGAAGGAAAGATGGTATTCCTGCTCAGGAAATATCCCTTTCCTGAGACCGCTTTCTGAGATCAGGGACTGGGCTGGATTAAGGACTTTGTACTCCAAGAGTACAGAGCAGAAGGCAAAGGGAATGTGCTGATGGATGTCTGGGCCCTTAGGCTGACAACATGCTGTTTTAAAATAGCTGAAGTTTCCTCAAGGTGTGACTCAATGCACCTGCTGAACTTGAATAATCAAATAGTCTGAAAATAATAAACCAGAGAATAATTGTGCCAGGAAGAAGTGCAACCAGGGGACCAGAACAGCTGGAGTACTCTAGCAGTGCCAGCAAACCACAAAAGATCTCAAAGCAGTGCAAGAACTGGAGCGGAATATGTCTTCAGTAGTGAGGGATATCATTTGGAAAAGGATTTCCTCTAAGAATTTTTCTTTACCTACTGCTATGCCTATTCATTTTGCCTCAGGTTAAGGTCATTTAGTAATTTAATTGCTCTTCTCATTAAGACACTGAGAAACGGCACGACGATGGTACTCCCATTTACACAAAGTAGGCAGAGCAGATTCACTGTCACCATTCTGGTCATGCTCCACCAGTGAGCTTAGCATTTCGAGGGCCTGAAAGGTTTAGTGCTGGGGCAGTGAGGTTGGTTTTTGCAGGCATCACATGTTCAGAATGGTCATGATGCTGTGAACAGATTCGTTTTATGCAGTGATAGTGAAACTCCTGGAGTCTAAAGGGTCGCTGAAGAGTGCAGAGGGAGAAGATATTGCTTCTGAACCTCGTCTAGCCTGAGAACCTCGTTTCAGACTTTTTGTCTCAGTTACTACAGAGGAATTCAGTTTGATGGATACTTGGGAGTGAAACACATCTCCTGTCTTCAGTCTGCTGATCAACAGCTTGGTTAGCAAAGTTTAAGCATGCACTGACTCCCATAGAAGTTCTCTGCTTTGAATAATTTCCACTGTGTCTCTTCAGAGGGAAGCTGACAGCTTTTTTTTCTTGCTGATGGGCAAAGAATCAGTTAATCATGTTCTGAGAATGACTTCGTCACATTAACTATGTCATTTGCTGTCATAGAATGACAGCTATGCCGTATTAACAAAAATTAAAATAAAAAAGGTATTCTTCCACATAATATTTTTCTGGATAGAGAAATGTGGTGCAGTTGAAATTTCAGCCCTTGTCAGCTAGTTATTCGCAGAGACAAAAATGTAGAGAAATGTGAAAGTCCCAGTGTAAAACTCATTTATACTGCAGGTCATGATTGGAAAATGATGGTTTATATGTACTAAGAGAGGCTTATGTGGTTTAGCTGCTTCAACTGCTTTTATGAGAGAAAATTGCCAATCATTTGTGTTGTTGCTGCCATTGTCTCCTGCTCAAAAAAAAAAAGGTGTGGTGTTGCCTGAATAAGTGCTTTAGAATATTTTCCAGGGCATTAAGTCTAAAAGTTAAAATGTAGATTCTCATAGGACTGTGGGAGTGGTTTTCCTAACTTGGTATCCTGTTATTTTATATGTATAGGAATTGTGATGAGCTCAGATCAGACGTATGCACACAGATCTCACTGCAATTGGAGTGCAAGTCAGTGCGTACATTTAAACGGTGCAAACATTTAAAAAGTAGGAAAATACAGGGTCCCTTGAAAGCAGTCATGTGGGCTGGGGAAGACTGTGTTGAGAAACAGAGTAATGCCAGAGAGGCAAGAGGCAAAGGTTGTGTATGTCCTGACAGACATGGACAGCTCTGAAAAGGTTTAGCACTCATGATCTGTGTATAAGGAAATGCCATCCTTCTCCTTGAGGAAGCAGTACAGCACTGAGCTTTTAACTAAACTTTTAGTGGAGTGATGTGCTTTTGTGACAACAATTTAACCTTGAGAGATTTCATTCCATGGTTTCAGCAAGGATTGCAGTAAATGATCAATTTAGGTAAAGTCACAATCTAATTAAACAAATTCAGTCTAAATCCCTGCTGGGCCAGTAAAGATTTGTCTGTCAAATACCTCTAAGTGTTTTCATTTTCTATAGCAACAGTTAATTGGATATGCAACTGTCAGTTTAAATGCTTTAAATGAGGCTGATGGGATTAGTAATTGAATGCTTGGATTAATGATTTACAGCTGGTTTTGCTGCCCTGTTCCTTGCTTACAGCTATGTTCATGATAGCTCCCTATCCTTCTCAGATGGACAGAATAGTGGTCTATAACTATAACAGATGGACAGACTAGTGGTCTATAACTATAACTATATAGTTATGTAGTATGAAATAGAGGTATGAAACAGGTTTGATGTAGCCAGTGTATTCCTGTTGACACATAGAACTATTTTTAATACTGCGGGGAAGTAAAGAATTATGATCAAAATGTTAAAAGCAAAAA
Source organism: Corvus brachyrhynchos (assembly GCF_000691975.1). NCBI lineage: Eukaryota > Metazoa > Chordata > Aves > Passeriformes > Corvidae > Corvus > Corvus brachyrhynchos. The sequence continues at coordinate 5,933,488 of NW_008236767.1, forward strand.
CTCTAAGAACAGCCACCTAACCTCCACAGCTAGGAGCTGGAACTGAAGGTCTCAGTCACTCTCCAATTAAAGTTGTCTTTTATGGTTTGAGTCAGAAAGCAAACCCCAGTGGGGTGGGTGGTGAAATTAAATCCAAGGCTGTGAGTGGAGGCTGACAAAGGGATTTCTGCAAGAGGTAGTAGGATTTCATAGGGAGTGGAAGAGATGAAGTCTGTGCACTGCCAAAGCATCTGCTGCTGGAGAAAGAGAGCAGACTGCAAAGTTTAGCCATGTAGCAGAGTCTCATAGGTGATGCTTGAATCTCTCATCTTGTTGGGAACTGAAGAGAAGGATGGAAGCTTTATGACTCTGATAGGGAAGTGGTTACACTGTTTTCTGTGTGACATTTTAGGTCCCTCTCTGTGCTTTAAAAGACCAGAAATACAGTATGCTCCTTGGAGTGTCACGAGTTTCAGGGCCAGCTAACCTGTACCAGGAATTTCTTCATTCTCACAGCGACTCAGGGAACTTAACCATTCATTTGCCTTTTAAGTTGAAAATTCTAGCATGGTACTGTTGGTATAAAAAAGAAATTTTGTTTTTTTGTGTCCAGCTGATCTCTGCAGTGGTTGAGGAAGAAAGCTATAGGGAAAACTTTCTGAGGCACTGAGATGTATACATAAATTACAGACCTGTGCTATGAATTTGTCATTTTGCCTTACATGTAGGCCTCCAAAATCCCCCTTAAAGACAAAGAAACCCTTATACACCATAAACTGAAAATTTATGTTCTTCTTAATTAAGTTCCTTTCAGAATTAAAATGAGCCAGTGCATATTTAGAGTCTCTGTTGAACACAGTATAATAATACTTATTTCAGTATATTAAATTAGAACATGTTTCTGTTATAAAGATTCTATCTTGGGAGACATTATCTGAAACAGCTAACAACATTAGATGTTATAATTACTTGTATTTATGATATAGTTATAAACAATTATGAAATAAATTATGTAACTATTTAGAAATAACTACAAAATAATGATTATAGTAATAACCTTGTAGTTATTTATATTTATTATATATCATATTCCATTTTAATTTACCAGAAAAAAACAAACAGGAAATTCAAAATTATGCTCTGCGCATTTCAGCTAACAGAATATGCCAAGTTCAGCTGAAATGTGGGAATAGATTTATGGCCTTTGCTCATTATCCCAAGACTTCAGATTAGGTTTTCAGGCAGAGCTTCAGCTGCAAGCACTTTGGTATTCAGAAATCATTGTATTCATCAGCTTCTGGCTCTCTACTGTATGTGAACCCCATTTAGTTCAGGAAATACTTTTTTGTTGTTGTTCCTTCCTGTTAGTTAATAGTTAATAGTTCCTATTAAAAAGCCCAACTCATCCTTGTCTAGCCTCAATTAGACTATCTTTTTTTTCCTTTTGTTCCTAATGTATAGGCATTAATCTCTTTGACTGGTCTGGACCCTTCCAGCATACATTGTTCATATTAATTTATTTTTCATACTTACTCAGTATTCAGACCAATGGTGCTATTCTGGAACAATGATAAAAGCCAGGAAAGGGAAATGTAGAGTTCTGTTTTTGGTCTCAGAATGACATTTCTTTCTTCAGAATACTCTTGCAATTAATTTTCTTTCTAGACATCAGGCTTTCCTCCTTTCTGCTTTAATTTATTTAAAGCAATACAGCAATTTCAATAATCTTCTGATGAAGTGATAGTTTAGGAATGTATTGTAAGGGGAAAATTAGTGGAGCCTTTCAGAACTTGGACTGAGACAGAGATGCCTTTTTTCATCTCCCAGCCCAGTAGATCCTATCTTTAACCTTATTTTTGATTTGTGATTCAGGAAACTTTGATTGATTCACTGGCACATTTTGAGCTGAATTAATCAGAAATGTTAATTACTGGAAATGTTAGAACACTTTAGCATTAAAGAGTGCCTGAATGATGGCATAACTGAAAGTCATAAAATAAGAAATTCCGCATGAACAGAAGAAATTAGAATCTTACTCTAATTTCACATCTTTTAAATTGTAATTATTAAAGCAAAACACTGTTTGGAGATATTTTCAATTATAATGGAAGGAATGGGGACTATTGGGCTTTACTATTTCATCTTGAGAATCAAAGACACATCGCCCTTCCATGTACATTGCCTCCTGCCTGTTCAGCCTTGGAAGAGACTTATTCCACTTTGGATGGCCTTAGTCCAGTTTTGGGTTGCTTGCATATATCCCAATTAGATGTTTGTACCAAGTACTTTTGTTTTTCTGTATGAATTCACAGAATTACAGAATCAATTCGATTGGAAAAGACCTCTGAGATCATTGAGTCCAACCTATGACCCAACACCACCATGTTCAACGAGACCATGGCACTGAGTGCCACGTCCAGTGTTTCCTTACACGCCTCCAGGGATGGTGACTCCCCACCTCCCCGGGCAGCCCATTCTAATCTCTAATTACCTTTTCTCTGAAGAAATTCTTCCTAACATCCAACCTAAACCTCCCCTGGTGCAGCTTAAGACTATATTCTTGCGTCCTATTGCTGGTTGCCTGGGAGAAGAGGCTGAACCCCACCTGGCTACAACCTCCTGAATTGTAGAAAGCAATAAAGTTTTCCCTGAGACTCCATTTTTTTCAGGCTAAACAACCCCAGCTCCCTCAGATGTACTTCAGACTTGTACTCTGGACCCTTCATCAGCTTCATTTCACTCCTTTGGACACAATCCAGCACCTCAATGTCCTGCTTGAATTGAAAGGCTCAGAACTGGACACAGTACTCAAGGTGTGGCCTCACCAGTGCCAAGCACAGGGGAAGAACGACTTCCCTGGTCCTGCTGGCCACACTATTCCTGATACAGGCCAGGATGCCTTTGACTGCCTTGGCCACCTGGGCACACACTGGCTCATGTTCAGCAGCTGTCAACCAGAGCCTCCAGGTCCTTTTCCGCCAGGCTGCTGTCCAGTGACTCTGTTCCCAGACCGTAGCACTGCAGGGTGTTGTTGTAGCCGAAGTGCAGGACCTGCCACTTGGTCTTGTTAAACCTCTATCATTGGATTCTGCCATCTATCCAGCCTGTCCAGATCCCTCTGCAGAGCCTTCCTACCCTCCAACAGATCAATACTCACACCCACCTTGGTGGTGTCTATGAATTTGCTAATGGTGGACTCAATCCCCTCATCCAGACCATCAGTGAAGATACTAAACAGGACTGGCCCCAGCACTGATCCCTGGGGGACACCACTAGTGACTGGCTGGCGGCCGGGTGGCCACCACTCTCTGGGCCTGGCCATCCAGCCAGTTCTTAACCCAGCAAAGGGTGCACCTGTCCAAGATCTGGGCTGCCAGCTTTTCCAAGAGTATGCCATGGAAGATGATGCCAAAATGATTTTTGCTTTTATATATTCTTCATATATATTCATAGCTCTGTAGACTGTTATTATATAGTTATACAGTTTCCTAACTTCAGTTCTTTTCCCATTAGACAAACATTCCTGAAGGCTTGTTCAACTCTCACTTCTTATGGGAATCAAGGTCAAGACACCTTCCCAAGACACTTTGCTGTAAACAACTAGCAAGGAAGTGGGGCTTCAGAAGGGGTCGAACCAAGAGGGGGAATTACTTCATCACCTGTGTTTCTAATTGGGGATTCTTGTCAATTATGCTAATTTATATGCAACTTATAAAACTGTATGTGCCCTATATCATGTGTGCATCTTCAGTGCATTTTCGGCATGTTGTGCACCTGGAGGGACCTTCATTAAAATGGTAACTGCATTTTATCACCTAACCTTGCTTGGCTCTTGATTTTAGGGCTCAAAAGGTAACAAAGATGGTGTCAAAGGTGTCATATTGATATACATTTAAAGGTTTAGTTGATCAAAACACTCTATTCTTCAATATACATACTAGATCTCTCAAGATGTGGGGGTTTTATTCCTTGTTAAATTATCAAGTTTTTGTTAACTGTGAAGGATGGGTAAAAACAACTGGTAAACTGTTTGCATCATCAAGAACACACAATGCTTGTTTTAGCCTGGAGGCTGGCAAGTGTCCCTCTTTGGCTAAATTACAGGTAAGAATATTTTTTGGGAAAAGAAGTGAATAACTGTTGAAGTGCAAGATTAAAGAAGTCATTTTAGTTCTTCCTGGACTGTACGTTTAAAGCAAACCTGTTGCTGATGCCTGCATGCCATGCATGGGTTTGTGCTCCAGAACAGGCTCAGTGTGCACAACCCAAGGTTCTTGTGGATGAAACCACTCAGGTGGTGTGTGGTTCTCCAGCCACTACAGGCAGGTGCAACGAAGGAAAGAATGGGAAGACTTTTCCTGGGGCTGGTGGCATCTTTAAGAACTCTGTAGAAAGGTGATAGGGAACACAACTGAATCCTGAAGAGGCCATGGAGCTTCTATAGGCACCTGTATTTTCTGGATTTTAAAATTTCGTATTATCAATTCTGTACAGCAGGAAAAGGAAAATAGATGCCCTGTTTTTTATTGAAGGAAAAGGAATGCCTTTCACTTTAGCAAGCCTTCAGCAG
>NW_008236767.1:5938337-5943225 GCF_000691975.1 Corvus brachyrhynchos
CAGCAGGATTTTGACCACTTCAGACCACCTATATGATCCTCTAAGGGCCAAGCCTAAAATCAGCATAACTAATTTTATGTGATGAGACTTTCAAGTGCATTTTGATATAGATCTTAATTTTTACAAGTCACAAGTACCTAGACAATCCCATTGCCTTGAAATTAAAGAAGTCAGATCATTAATTTGCCCTTTTGTGAATAGGTAGTACTGTGCAAAACTGAAATACAGCTACTGAATGCAGTCAGGGACAGTTTTAGGCAGTGCCGTGGTCAAGGCAATTTTCATCATGTTAATTTAGGTGGGAAGTGACCAGTAACTAGTAGTAGTAGGTGGGGGAAAAGTGCTCACAGACTAGGAATACAGAGGTACAGTCAGAATTATGGAAGGAATTCTACACTGGGATGGGATCTGGCCGTTGATGTAAGTGCCACCTATGTAAATGCCAAAGGATCTACAGTGCTAGTGTTGGCTTCTCTGTTTGTTCTCAGATTTACTTATACTGCCTTTGTTTGAAACAGAGAAGTCAGACCAGCAGTTTCCTGTATTTTAGTTGTGCCAAAGTGATTTATAGCAGCTGAGGAATCAAACACAAAGCAATTCCATGAAAAACCATTTGTCAGGTGCCCTGCAAAATCTGGTATTTTTATGCAGTTTTGGGTCATGTTTATTTTGCACAAACTGTCTTAACACTTTTTAAATTAGTGTTTGTTATTTTAAGGCCAAGTGTACAATCCTATATTGGATGTATATAAAAGATGTAACTAATCAAACATACCACTGTGTTGTGCACTGGAGAAATTATTTTAGTGCTTAAAGTCAAACACACTTGTGATTTTTCCTTTTTTATGTTGATTGTTGAACACTATGAATTATAAATTTAGGTTTTAAATATTTATTATGTTAACTGATTAAAATTATTTATTATTCTGGTGTTCTAAGAAACTGAGAAAACTAAAGACAAAAATATATTTCATCTATTGTGCATACATTGCAAATTCTGTAATTACAGAAAAAAAGTTCGGCATTGCTCTGGTGGCTTAAAGAAAAATTGAGATGATATTTGATTAAACGACAGAGAAAAAATAGCACTTCAGGATTTTTGCTGTTAGGATGAAGAATTTATTGTATGTACAGTTAAGCAACTCTACTGTAGATGTAGTACCTCTTTAAAGAAAACGAATACAGTAATCAAAATCGTTCTAGCATGGAAACTACAATACAGACTGAAACTTGAGTAAACCAGAAATTAGTTATTTGACTCGAAAGAACACAGAACCTGAAACAACAAATCGCAGTTTGCATCATTAACCAAGGACAGTAAAAAACTGTACAGTACAAGCAACACATTACAATAAGTTATGACAAATAAGGCAGTCTTTCTCATTTAGGACAAAAGGGATAAAGGGAAAGGTATTAAAATCTCATAAAACCACCATATCTCTTTTCCATCTCTGGGACTTCTTTGGAATAAGTTTCCCCATCTTCTTCTGAAGGGAGAATGGAGTCGGCAAAGCGCTTAAGAAACCCACCATATCGTTTCTGGTAATCCAGCCACCACTCTGGTCTGCCCACTCTTCTCATGAAGCCACCGTATCTCTTTTGCAGCTCTTTGGCCTCATCTTCCAATTCAGGGCTGCGCTTTATGCTTCTCATGAAGCCTCCATATCTTTTGCTGACATCGCCGTCATTTTCATTTATCTCTCGATAGTGCGCCGCTTCAGGGTTATCCCCTGTTCCTAGAAGCTCCTTCAGCAGATCAGAGGAGTTGGCAAGGGCATCACCATCCGAGTCTTTCTTCATAAACCCTCCGTACCTCTTAGCCAGGATTTCTCCTCCATTAGCTTCATCCTCTGGTTCTGCCCGATAGAGCTCATCCATTTTCTTCATGAACCCCCCATATCTTTTCATGAAGCCTCCATACTTCTTCTCAAGCAAATGGTTCTCATCCAGCTCTTTCTTGTCTCCTGGAGAAATGTTGCCATCCTCAGAAAGATCCAGCTTTGTCAGTTGCAAGAGCTCCTTGCAGGTCTCCCAGGCTTTGGCAGAAGGCAGTTTTCCTTCACATTCTAGTGTACATGCCTGAAAAATGGATGTGGTTTACTGAGAATGATTTGATAGTAACAATCACCTCACTACCACCTCATCTTAGGTTTACTTGTTCATAAAAGAGCAAGAGTGAGCCTCTCTTTGTGAGTGGCTTGGAAGAACTGCTCTTTGTGAACAGCTGATGTGGTACCTGCCTGTTTTGAAGTTCTTCATATCCCTCTCTGAAGGACAAGCTAGTCTTCACTCTAGGAAAGAGACTACCAGATAATATGAATTGTGGGTCCTCTATGTCAAGGCTGCCCCTATGATTCTGTTTCAAATGAAGCCACAAGTACAGTTCCTGTATCCCCCATACACTTATGTGAGTTATGATTTCTTTTTATTTTATTTACTACTGGAAAGCTAAAAACCAATTGTGGCTTGCTTCAGAATGCAGGTGTAGAAGTGTATTCAATCTTCATAATTAGAAGTATCATTCAAAAATTTTAGAAAAGAAGTTGCACAGCATGGTCACTGCAAAGAAGCCAGCTGTACTGTACTGTTCAGTGTTTCAATGCACTGCATAGCTTCAAAGGCTGCGTGTTGCCATTAGTTTCTCTTCATGGAACAGATCACTCCAACCTGTACCAATAGAATGTAGAAGAACAGGCTCTCTTAGGGCAGGATCAAAGTTCCATTTTTGCTAGCTGGAAAGCAGCGACCATCAAAGGGAAGGAAAAAATCCTAAGCTGTGTTGTTTCTGAATGTACTGAAAAAATTTCAGGCAAAGACATAAAAAAAGCTTTCAGTACCTTATGCATACTGATAACCTGTATTGTGATGATAATAACATAGATATTAGCTACTATTATCTCTCTTGTGTCAGGAGAATTTACTTCTTGTGGAGCCATTCCCTTCAGTTGTAAAAAAAAAGGTAATCCAGTATTTTTTCTTCTTGTCCATGGTTTTCATACCACAATAAGTAAAAATCATCAATATTTTCAATAAGAGAAACACTCATTCTGACTACAGCTGATGTGTTCTAGCTCGTTGTCCACTTCATTTTAATGTGTTCTAGCTCGTTGTCCACCTGTCTCTTGAGCCTCACTTTAGTCTGAAAAATTTAAATATGATTTTTTTTCATGATCACAAGAAAATTAGAGGCAGAGATGTATTTTGTAACACAATAATTTAACATGCTTATTACTGTATATTATAGTCATGCTGTAAAGAGAATAAGATTTCAGCTTCAGTCTGACTCTGGAATTGCTGTAAATCAAAGCAAGAATAGGTCTCTACCTTTCTCAGTTAGTTTTAATAACCTCCTGTTGTCAGATGAACATACTCCATAGGTGTGAACGACCAGGTACAAAGTGAAAAGTCTCGTATCTTACAAATACAAGGCGATAAATTCAGTTTTCATGTTACTAGACACTAATATGTAGAAACAATAGTTTCCAAGAATTGTTCATACATGTTTAACAAATACAAGGTATGCTACATTGGTTCTTCACCTATTTAGCTAATAAACATTGTTACAGAACAGGACTTTGATTCTTTCTTTAATGATTACTGAAGGTGTGCAAGAGAGACGATCAATACAGACATGCAGAACATATACTCCAAAAAGCACATATCCCTCTCTCCATAATGGCAAACTACCACTTTTTTTATCCTAGTTGACATTCAAGCTAAAGTTTGATTGAAAGCTAATGCACGGAAAAAAAAAAAAGTAGAGAGAACTATTCTGCCAGCTGTCCAAAGAATATTGCCCTTCTGTGCCTGCTATGGTTAAGAGTTCTTGAGCTTCTGGAATAAGTAGGAGTACTCAATGGTTTCTAATTCTGTGTAAGGATAGAGAGCCAAGTCCTTCCTTTTGCATGCTCCCAAGTAACCAGTGAGTGACATGATAGGGACAAAACTTTTCAGATCATTTAGATGTGCCAAGACACATCATGCCTCAATGTGCCTGTTTTTGAGGTGAGGAACAACTGATGCCACTGGCAAAGTACTTGGCAGCCAGAGTTCCCACCTTCTTCAGGGAGGGCTGAGGGACCCCAGACTTTCACTGACCCCGATCTTTAAATTTCAAGTTGAGTTGCCTCTGTGATTATTCTTTTAAATAATTTCAACACAATAAAAATTACAGATAACCCCCACCCCCCAGTCCGCCTCATTCTGGACTTAGCATGATTTGTCTTAGAAGCCAACGTCTTTCACAGGCATATTCCTAACGCCGTGCAGCACGTGCAGAGAGGAGAAGCAGTGAAGGTAATGTTACTCAGGCTTCAAACTCACTTTTTTTTAGTGAGATTTCAGGCAGATCTTTTCAGCTTGAGAGCTATCCTGCTCGGAGAGAGCTCGTCTTACCATGGAGCCAGCGGCCGAGGGTCGGAACCCTCCCTCCTGTTCTGCCCGGCTTCCCCCCGTCCTGCCAGTGCTGGAAGGGCCGGCAGCGACCCCTCCTTCCCCTGCAGAGATGCCCTCTCCAGTCGGACTTCCCTTCTTTTTTACGTTTTCGTTCGGCCTTTTCCTTGCCCCCCGCGGGGCTGCTCGGCGCGCGGTGTCGCTTGTCCCCGTCCCCGAAAGCCGCCGCTCTCCGTCGGGCAGCGGGACGGACGGACAGACGGGCTGAGGGGGCTCCTCGGGGCGCTCTGGGTTTGTATGGGCGCCCCCCGCTCCCGCCTCGCCTTCTCCTCAGCTCCCCGAAGCCCGCTGCTACCTCTCTCCCCCCTTCAGAAAAAGGTCTTCCAAGCGATCCCGGTCACTTCCCCCACTATATGTTTTTCTTATTTCTCTGCTTTTCCCCGCTCCCCTTTCCTCCCGTCACAGTTAGCGGGGGCGGCCCGGCCGCGGGGATTCC
>NW_008236767.1:5943243-5943896 GCF_000691975.1 Corvus brachyrhynchos
ACGAAGGGGGGGCGCCCAGCCGCCAGCCGCCCCCTCCCGCTCCCACCCCCGGCACTGCCTCCCCCAGGCTCGGAGCAGAAAAAGGTGGCGTGAAAGGGCTCAAACCAACTCCGCTAAACTCACGTTTTTTGGAGCCGGGGTGATTGCCCTTGCCAGGTAACCGGGAGCTTAAACTAAGCAGGCAGCTGCAAGACAACACACCTGCGTTCGGAACAGGAGCGGACCCGGAGGATGAAGCGCCCGGAAGATCCCGTCTGGTCAAAGTGTTCGTCCCCAAACACTTTATCCCTCCCTGCCCGCAAAAGCCGGCACCACACGGGGAGAAGAGACGCACCGCGGAGCGGGACGGACGGGATCCTGGTCACTCCCGGGAAGGGTTCCCCACCGGGACGCCCCGAGAAACCGCCCCGACGCCGGCACCAGCCCCTGCAGAGCCGCTCCGGCCCTCCCTCGGTCCCGACCGCGGGCAGAGCAGCTCACTCACACACACGCTGCCCTCGGGGCTCCCGGGAGTTGCCAAGGAAGATGCTGCTCCTTGCTGAAGCCTCTGCGTCAGAGCCCCTATTATTTATAGCGAGACCGAGCAGCCTCTGCAGAAGCGCCGGGGCAGGCAGGCACAGCCGGGGGCTGCCTGGCCGCTCCCGCGAGGGCGG
>NW_008236767.1:5944009-5947744 GCF_000691975.1 Corvus brachyrhynchos
TGTGGGCCCCTGCCAGCGGGGAGGGGGGAGCGGGGAACCGGCCCCGGGAAAGTTACCGGGGGAAGTTTTCACCGGGGGTGGGCGGGGAATGAGACATCGCGTGAGTCATGCGGGGGTGGGCGTGAAGGGCGGGGAGAGGCGCCCCGAGACTGGCAGCAGCACCTCGGAGGTAGCCCCACTCCCCGGGGCCGCGGATGCATGTTCCCGGCAGAGCCTCGCGCAACGCGGGGAGTGGAACTGGGTTTGGGAATTTTTTTTTGTTTGTTTCTTTGAGTTGTTTGTTTGTTTTTAATGATTTTTTCCTTCTTTTTTTCTTCCCTCTCTGCCACCCCGCCAAACCCCCAAGCTACTGGTGCTGAGGGTCCTTGCCGCACGCCTTCTGCCTCTGTCCCTGAGCTTCAGGTGTAAAACAGTTCGGGGGAAGCAGATTTTATTAGACCAAGGAAGAAGTTAAGGGTTTTCATTTGAAAGTATTGTAATTCACAAGTAAGGGTAGATTTGCATTGTTGTCTCTGTTTTGGTAACCAGGAAAACACAAATAGGAAAGAACCAGATAGAAGCAAACCTCCAAGCACCTCTACAAGGTTCTCAAGCACAGCAGCCGGGGCTGCTCACTGTTGTGCTCTGACTGATATCTTGGGGAACAGGCACAGAGCAATGACACTGATCCCTGACACCTCTTGTTTGTAGAGGGCTCTGCTCCAGCCATGCTCAGCTGCATTTCTTTGACTGTCAGATGCCAACTTCTACTTCCAGCCCCAAATTATTTATTTCTAGCTGGTCTATATTAACTCCATTTTCTTCCAACATTTTTCTTCAGTTAAGAGAACATTTTCCCTCGTCCTGGTGTGTTTCTGGGGTGAGATTATTCTCTTTAGTCCTCATTTTGCTGAAGTGACCAAGCTGTGCTCTTAAGCAGTCCATCCTAAGATGCCATCTGAATGTTCTGCTGTGCATTTGCTATGGTTGGAGTTCATAATTTCTGTGCATGAGTGATAGGAACAGAACACACTATGTCAGTTGAAATTTCATTAGGACAATAATGCGTAATTATGTTCCCTGGAGGAAGAAGACACCTCACTTTATACCTCCCCAGGTCTCATTTGCCTTTCCTGATGCTGCAGTACATTGATGTCACACACTCACTGAGATACAGCCAGATCTTTATCCTTTAGAAGTAAGATGAAATCCAGTACTACTGCTGTATGGAAACCGTGCTTTTTGCCACCTTGTCTTTACATCAGCTATCAGACTCAGCTTAAGGATGCTCAAATGAGTGCCTGGATTTTCAGAAATACATCAATTCAAGCCAAAGGCATTGCTCTTGCCTGTAATCAGCCTATGTGAGAAGAGAATCAGGCTCTCTGTTTATGCAGTAGTATCAGCCAACTTTGTAAGTGAACCCTCAAGAGAAGAGCTAGACATGTTAAAAATCATCCCAGTAGGGTATATTTATGTTAGCATGTGAGGCATCTGCATTTGGAGCAATGAGCAAATTGCTCTGCCACTGAATCAGCAGGATTGCTATCAAGTTTGTTCCTGAGCTGGTTAGGGAAGAACTAACTCCAGAAGTGACACATTTGGTGTCTCTTTTGTTGTAAAGTTGATCAGTACAAGCTTTTTTGTGATGGACATCACACATTAGTCCTCTGGGTCACTTACTGACTCTCAGCCCTGCCATCATTTATTGGCTTGCACTCAGTCAGCATGGTGTGACGGGACACACACCCCAAAGGCGTCCTGACTGTTCCGCCAGCAGCATACATCCCATCTCCCTGGGCTAAGAGGCTGCTGTTTCATCATTCTGCACAAGAGCATCTGTGCTCAGCTGGCTCACTCAGCTCCTCAGCCTGCCATACCCTTCAGTACTCTGTTTAATGTCACCCATCGTGCTTAATCTGTTCGTGATGAAAACCAGCCAGTGCTAGAATCTCCCTCTGTACAGAGGTGCAGGTAATCCCTGTGGGTAAAATACAGATTATAATAGGAAAAGATAAAGGATGAAGTAAGACTAAAGCATATAAAAGGACCAAATAAAAGGCTTGTAAATTTTGTGTAGAAGTGAACTAGTGAAGAGGGTTATTTTACTGTGCATAAGCCTTTTGGCTGATAGTGGGAAACAGGGAAGAGGAAAAGATGGAAAGAATCTAGTGTGAAATGCACAGCTGCAAGGACATTTGCAGCAAGTGAGAGAGAGAGCAGAGGTATTCGTGTACAGCCAGGACTGGACAGAAGAAATCCAGCTGTGGCTGTTGCAAGTACTACAGATATCTCTGATTCTTTGCTTCATCTGCTTCTCCCGATCTGTTGTTTGCATCTTTAGCTGGTTCCTCTCTTTCACTGATCCTCATCCTACATCCTTATGGAGGTTGTAAAGGGGTCCCCAGGGCCTGACTGGGTGGAGAGTGGGAAGAAAGCGCCAGCTGGACTAATACTAATATTCACCGAGGATGCAATACAAGAAAGGAGTAATGCAGAGGATATTTCTTGAGGAGCTCATTTTTTCCAGTGTCAGCAGATGAAAGCTCTGTAATTCCCAGTCTGATTTCAGTTTTGTAAAGGGAAAGTATTCTTTGCAGAGAGAAGATGAAACCAGGAGAGAATCTAGAAATTTTTGCCAAAATAATACAGAGAAAAAACTACATAAGGAAAATTACTCACTGTAGGCACGGAGGGTAATATTTCCTCAGCAATGGCGAAACAAAGCAATAGGGAGGCAGAAAAAACCACTTTCCACATCAGTAAAGACAATGGCTTATTGTTTGCTACTAATGTTATAATAAAAATGTCCTGGTATTGATAAAAACTTTGGCATTTGTGTAATCCAGAATTACCACAGACACCAACTGCTTTTTATCTGTCATGAAAATATACCAGCCGAAAGAAAACTGTTTTTACAACAGTAGTGCTTACAGCGCCAAGGGCCCTGTTGCCCTATGGTTTGTCAAACACCCAGACTTAGGGTAGAATGAGGTGAAGCAAAGATGAAATCATCTTCATTTTACTGATTGAGAACACCATGTGAAGGAATTTCTGAAGTGTAGCAAAAAATGAGCAGCTGAGTTCAAAATGAAGTCTCTCTTAGAATTCACATCAGTATCTTTTCTGCAGGACCAGCTTTCCTTTCCAAACTATACTCATCATGCTAATCAAGCTGCTACAAAGTCATTAAATGAAGATTAATTATTATAGATACGAAATAAACATGCTTTTAGCACCTCATCCAATCCTTCTCACAACACAGAGCCTTTTTGATAGAATTGAAGAATAGGGAATGTAAAGCAGCAGGTTGATTATTTTCTTTAGCTCAGTGTAAAAGGTCACAGTATTTCTTAAGATCAGACAGTCAGGTTCATTTACCTCAGCCTAAATAGGCTTAATTTTTAATGGAAAAGTATATAACTGGTATCAGAGCCAAGAAAGATCTTGCAGGTCAACTCTCCTATACCAAATATAATCAAAGTCATTAAAAGACTTAGGTTATTAATCTGTATATACAAGACATGCGTTGCTACTTTTGAAATATCTTTGTTAAATTATGTCCAATGTAAGCAGAGAGGAACTGTAATACAGAGAGATAGTCAATTACAGCTGCTATGGCATTGCCTAAAATGTACCTTTACAGGACAGAGATGTTCCAGTACTTCCCAGATATCCGTGTATTCCTTAATAAATGTCTAGGTGTATCATTTAAGATATGAAGAAGTAAGAAATCTCAATGACACAGACATTCCT
>NW_008236767.1:5948202-5961825 GCF_000691975.1 Corvus brachyrhynchos
ATTCCTGCTCAGAGCTGGTGAAGGCTATCTTGTGTGAAGAAGTGGAATGCTAAACTTTGTGTCTCAGATGAAGCGGGCTCTCATTAATAATATTTTTGCCTTTGAACAATTTACACCTATTTTAGAAGGCAAAACCATGAACAGATCTAGTGGCAATAGGGTGATATTTTCACTGAAAGAGCACTGACAGTCCCTGTCTAGTGGTTGATGCCATGCAGCTTTGTAATGAAGGAGGAGGCTTCATGCTACTTTATCTGAGTGAAATAAAGAGTGACGCATTCAGTATAAGCACGCAGCAAATCCATTTTTAGTGCATTTGTTTACCTGTGATTGTATCAGACAAGGCAAGAATGAAGCAAATAATTTTATACTGTTCTATGGAAATACATGCAGACTCACTTTATAACATGCTTCTCTGTTTCTCAGAGACACACGGATATGTGCACTCCAAGATTTCTGAGATCAGGCCTGAACTGCAGTAAGTAGAATGTGCTGCAGAGTGAGTAAAACAAACTGTTAAAAAACCCCTCTAAACGTATTTGTTCTAAAAGCATTGTTTTTCTCATTTCCACAGAGGCCGTGGGAGAGATATTTCCAATAAAATAAGAGGAAAACAGGGTGCTCGGTAGCAGAATAAATTGTGATGGAATCCAGACACAGTGATTATTATTTAAGACAGTAACTACTCCACATAAGTGGAGCGATTTATCGTAATTTTTTCAATTAAGAAAACTTGTTCATGAATTACAAAGGAAGTATTAGGCTCCATCTATGAAAAGGATTGCAGTGTCTACTGCATATGTGGAAGGATTAGCTGAAAACTGTAAATGAGAGATTTTGATCAGTCATATTAAGAAAAGCAAACAACAAAGTTTAAACAACATATCTGGAGCATAAGTTTCAATTATTTTCTCATTATTCACATTGAGGCAGCAGAATCTTGGAGCTTTTTCTCCAGTTCCAGCCTTACATTTTCATTGCTAGTATTTTATTGCCCAGTTGGGGAGTGCTATGTTCACAGTTTAGCACAATATCCAAAGCAAGTTTATTTTGCAGACTGAAGCTGTAAGGAGAGGCTGATGCTTTACATGCAGACAAGGTAAAGGCTGGCTGGGTTTCTCCTCGTGGGCCACAGCTTGGTGCTGCAGGGCAGGCAGAGGTGACTTGAAACTCGCGTGTTTTGGGCGCTTCAGAAGTGTAGATTAAAACAGTGCTGGTGGTTGCTGTGATTTCCAGCAGCACAACACAAAGTGTTTTTTGGCCAAGCACTGAGCTCTCCTTTCCACTCCCACAAGGGCCTGAGCGCGAACTCTCTTGTGCTGTCTCCGGGCCATGAAGGGAGCAGCAAAGGGCAGTGTGTGCTCTCCCTCTTCTGCTGGAGGGATACCACAGAGGTGATTGGGATACCAATGAGGGTCGTACTTCATTTTGTTATACCTCTGCTGGAAATTCCCTTGTCCATGGTGGGGATCTGCCACAGAGCCTGTCGTGGCTGTGCAAGCAGCTTCGAGCTTCCTGTGCTCTTACAACATAACTTGGTCTAACAGTGGGCTAAATTCCTCAGACACAAAGGCAACTTTACACTCATTTAAGATAGAGTCCACTCTAGATTAGCTACTGTCCCAGTTGTAATCCCCATGGAATTGGAAATACTCCAGCAGATGACATTCATGAAAAATGGAGTGGGAAATGTGCATAAAACACAGGGTTCTCACAAGCACCATATCAAACATCCATAATTTTTCTTTCAAGGTAAATGATTTTCAGTTGTTTCACTCGAATTTGGCCCCCAGATATGTTCCAGAAACTATTTTCCATAGGGAAGGAAAGGTTCAATTTATTGAGTTATCCAGCTAGGAAGGGGAAGAAGACGCTGACATAAAAAGAATCCTGAGAGCATTTAAAAATGAAATAAGAAATATTATCATCACATTCCCTCATTGTACACATATTTGACCTGTTCTGCTGGCCATTTTTTGTACCTTTTTGTGCTCTGCATTTCTATTAAAAAACTTGGAAACTGAACTCTGACCTTCCCCTCCTCAGATTATTTTCCTTTTCTTCCAAGCTGCTTGCTTTATACTTGAAAGTAATTTCGTTTCTCCGGCTGCATAATTGAACACTTCAAAAGCTAAAAAGTGACCTCAGCCAGCTGAGCCCTTATTGCTTTTGCTGTAGCGAACTGGTGAAAATATTTCATGAAGGTTGAAGCAATGAATTTTGACTGGGGTCTAGGTTTAATGTGAAGATTGAAGACTGAAATGAAGAGAAGTTGGAAAGATGGCTTTGGAAGCAGAAGAGTTACCACATTGAGTGAAAATGTAGGTGCAGTGAGAGTGCACAAGAAAGGAAAACAAACAGATGTGATAAGACATTTTGATTATTTTGAGATGACATAAATGCATTGGAGAAGATTGCCTTGTGGTTGACTCCTTTCCCAACTTGCAAAGGGACATCTTGCATTTTGATTGTTCTATGTCTTTGTTATTATGATATCTAGCTTTTCCTTTGTCAGCTTGAAAGTTTGAAAAATTAGGGTGGCAATCACTGCTAAAGTGGAGGTACAATACAAGGATATTTTTAATATAAAAATGCTCACAATAACATTGTCACACAGCTGACCAGCATTGTCTGTCTTGGCAAAAGCTTTCTGTGCCACCTCAAAGTGGTGAGTTCACCTCTTCCCTCTAACGTAAAGTAACTGCTACCAGTTAGGGCCTGATAATAACTAGCTTCACAGCATCTTGCCAGGCAAAGCTATTGATGCAATTCATAGCCTTTGACTGAGTTAATTCAAAGTGTGAGTTATAGTATTTATACCTCTGAGACAGGACTAAAAAAAATCAGGTATTTCACACTTTTTGCTTAGGGAGTTGAACTTCCTTTGGAGTATCCCTTGTCTACAGTGGTACCCTAGGATTTAAGCAGCTGATATGTTCAGACACATATAAGGTAAACAGAATGATGTGTGCTAAGATCTCAGAAAAAAAAGACGGAATATAAAAGAATACAACTCTCACAGTGTTAAAATACTAATGTATTTTAAGCAGTAACAAGTTGTACTTCAGCTTGCTCAAGTGCATCAGCACCTTATGTATAGATAACGACTACTGCAAGCAGAAATTCAGAGAAAATTGGAGTCTAGGTTGAGGTAGAATGGGGAAAGTCACACTCGGGAAGTTTTTATGGGATTAGGCTAGTTTATGTCATTAAACATTCCTCAGGCTGATTATCATCCTCTGTCTTTTCCGCTGTTGCCTGCTGTGCATTTGCCATTTCTCTGCAGGCAGCAGTGCTGATCAGTGCCTGAGGCAGACACTCCACCTGGTTCTGAGAGCATCCTGGTAACTGCCTTTCATCCTCACCCATATCTTCAGGGTGGGGTGGAGTTTATCATGGCACTCTGTGACTAGACATAAAGCATTTACTGTAATGAGGACTACTCTCCAAAAATGCAGTGGTGTACTGCTGCTCAACTGATCAAAAATACCACTGCAAACCAGTGGGAGGAGGTGGAAGGCTTTCAAAGAGGTCTGGGAGCTTCTAGGCAAGGCTAACCACTGTCACCAATCTGTCTGTGCAGCTCTTGCCTTCACCCCTTGGGGATAGAGCTGTGTATTGTCTCACAGGTGCTTTGCTTCCCTTTGGAGACGCAATGTGTATACTAAATCCCATACATAAGAGCTGGCTGTTGTTTTGAGCCTTAGCCCATTGATTTTACCCCTGTTTAGGCAGTGCAGAAACATATAGGATTACCTGACAGTGGAAGGGTTCCTGCCAGGGAAACAGATTTTATCACTGGCAGAATATTCAGGCCAGTTGCCCTCTAAATATATCTGAGGTGTCAATTTCTTTTTCTCCATGGTGCATTTCTGCTTTTGTTAGGAGAATGATGGAACACTCGGCAGCTGAGCTTCTGGTTCTTCTGTTAAGACCATATATGAACTCAGAACAGAGTTGCAGATGGGATGCCCAATGTGACTTGCATGCATGTAAACAGAGGTTTGGTTTTAAACATGTATTGCCTCCTTGATCTTGTGAAAAGAACCTCTTCACTTTGTTTGAGTTGTGATTAATGTCTATTGTGCAGTTACCTGAATTACAAATCAGAACATATGGAAGTTGTGGGGGAATAGTATCTGAAGCAGAGTGATCTAAGTATTAAATAATTGCCACTTCTATGGATCGTTGCTTCTCAAACATCATATTATAATAGGCAGCAATTACAGTACAGAAAAGAAACTCATGGCATTAGTACTCCTGCTAATATTTATTCTCCAGCGTGCTCCCTTTTGTTCTGCTTTTTTTTAGTGTGAGGAAAGGGTTACAGGTAATCTACTGGCTATCTTGAGTGGACCCCAAACATCAGCATTTAACTAATTCTTTAGTAAAATAACCCATGAAACAACAAGAAATTTTCAGTACTCCACCTTTCCCTGCCTGTTCAGAGCAACCTCCTTGCCTAATCTTACTTAATGTCTACCTAACAATTAAGATCTGTCGTCTCAGTCCCATGAGGAATCTTTCATGTCTGAGGAGTAAAAAGTGTCACCCTTTAGAAATTACTGCCAGCATCTTGGTGGGTCCAAATTCATGTAGCTACAGTTCTGCCATATTTTGTAATCTTGATGAAGTTCAAAACTCTTTTTTCTTGTCTATGTGCCATGTACTCATGTTAATATTTTTCCAGTCTTCCAGTTCTTATGGCAGTGATCTTTTTACTTGCTATGCATTATTTGATTTAATTCCATTGCAGACAATGATTTATAACTACTTTATTATAAAGAAAAACCACCAGAAAAGAAGAAGAGAGATGCAGGATGGTGAGCACTGACATTAAACCGAGCTAACATCTGATGTACTTTTCAAGAAAACCTTTAAACATAATGATTGTCCCCCAAAATTAAACTGCATATGAGGTAAGTGGTGGCACCCCTACTGCTTGATTTGGTTTAAGACAGTTGATTTAATTATGCTGTTGGGAAAAGTATATCAGTGCATTAAGGATGTTTAGGAAAGGTCACTCCAATTCTTATTTTGATGCTTTGATGCACAGTTTATTTCAATAAGAATGTACCTATAAACACATAAATATTTATACATTGAAGATTAGCCTTGAAAAACTTGTTAATTCTGTTAATATCAGCAAACGTCTTAAAAGAACAAAAAAATTGATTTCTTTCAAAATTCAAAACAATTTTGATAATTTTTTTTAAATCCGTAGGCATCCCATCCAAGAATCTCAAAGGCTTTGATTTAGTCAATCTCATTCTTACAATGGCATTAGTCTCTATGTGGTTTGGGAGTGAATGTAATTCCTACTGATGCGAGTTACATGAATTGCTTTCTTCCTAATAAACTATCCAGAATTTTCTTCATATAACAATAATTTCTTCTGTGTATATGCTTTGAACTTTTCTGATGCTACTTTGTCAATTTTCTCTAATGTCCTTAAAAATACTGGGGAGGTGAAGCCTTCACCTGAAGAATGACTACAGGTTACTAAACCTCTCAAGGGTGACATTTGCAAAAATTTGACATTTCTTTGTTATCTCAGGTTTGTACCTTCATGAGTAGTGAGACGACCAGAATTTTGTGATTCCTTTTTCTGTGTCCTCTTGAATGACATTTCCCATTTAACATTTACATTGCTGCATCTCAGACAGCATTATAGAATAGACAACGATTTCCTTTGCTGACAAAACACAGTTTATGTGGCCACATTTCTAAGTGTGGATGTGCATAGATTTCGAGGACTTCTGTTGTCTTGTATACAAAATACATGTGCTACAGATTCTGCTGAATTTTAATTCAGCTAATTTGCAGTGGTGTATTTATTTTAAATATACATAAACAAGCAAAGCAATTTTTCATATTGAAATCGGTATCTACATTTATTTTAAAGAAATCTATAGCCCTCTGTTGCTTGAGTTTTACTCCATCACGCTCCAGCTTTACTGCTTCTCTTACAGATGACTCCTCATGCTTCGTGTTGATAGGGAAAAATCTTAGTTCAATTTCTTGAAGTTTCAAAAGCAATTCTGTAAAAAAGTCTGAAAAATGTAGGTAATGGCCATTAATGATCAGGAAATGTTAACTGTCTGTCATTGGAATTGTCTATGAATAAAAGAGAGCTATGTTCAAGAAAATGTTGGTAGCATCATGGATATGAAATTTTATTTCCATTGATTAGACAATGATGTCTTTTACTGCTCAGGGATGGGAGACAGAAAATACAAACTTTTCATAACACAATTTTTAAACTTTTCCATTTTAGCAGAAGCAGCAGAGAGGCAGCAGGAAGCAAAACAGATGAAGTAAAAAATAAATATATGTGATTACAGATTTCAGTTACAGCAATCAGACCTTTGCCTAACGTGTCTACATTTGTCAAATCCAAGACAAACTCCGTAAAGTCTGATGAATAATTTGGAGCTGCAGTTTGCAAGGCTCAGTCAGGCTAAGGTTATCTTGGCAGTAAATTATTTCTCATCCATCACTCCCTGCATCTTGGTTTATTGCAAGACAGATTTGATAAGGTAGGATTACTTTCACAAAGGATGGCTTTCCTCCATTTCAGTCTGCACATCACAGCCTGTTGTATGTGCTCCTTAAGCTGAAAAGCAATTTTTTGTAGAGTAAATAGGTCAATATGGAAAAAACCTTTGGAAAGTGACCTAGATATAGGCAGCACATTATCTTGTTAAGTCTTGCCTAACAATAAAAATCTCAGTCACAGAAATATGATGATTATTCTTATTTTAAAGATGACTTTCAAGGGATGAGAATCTATTTTATTCATCTTGTGTGGGTCTTTAAACCAAATGCAGTCCTGGAAGTCTGCAACATAGCATTGCCTGTCTCATCCAAATATGTAGGAAAGAAAACAGCTCTTCAGTCCTGCTGGCATGGAAAAATGCTGGAATAAATGGGCCACTGACAAAGTTAGAAAAGCCACAACTTGCTCAGGCTGCTTAGTGAAACAAGCCGCTTTTGAGCCAACACCAGGGAAGCTTCTTGTAAGCTGGAGTGATGAAATGGCAGAGGATACTCTACACAACTTAGTGGAAGCTCAGAAAGAAATGGTGGCCAAACAATGTTGTTCTAGCCCCGGCAGCTTGCAGGCACAAAGAAAGTGCAGGAACACCCAGAGATTAAAGCATTTTTAATGGTCATTATTGTGCTTTTGTGGAGTTCTGTGGCTAAGGAGCATCTTTATCATTTCTAATCCATGAAGAATTTAGGTTTCATCCAACTTCTATTTAGTTTTCATAGATTTTAGTAGTTTATGTCAAATATGCCAGAAATTCCAATCCAGTTCTGTTGTGTAGTGCTGCAGATACTGCAATTACTTCCTCCCTCTGAAATGCAGTCCATGGGTGAGGTGGTGCTCTTGTGTGTGAACTGTCTGTGGCTGGTTGTTGTATACTGCTCCCTGAAGAAACAGTGCACACATCCCTGTGTTCAGCTAATGCTTTTTGCCATCATTATCTTTATTCAATACACATAAAGGTATTTACATTCTTTTTTAATGAAGGAGGTATTAAACCAAGGAGTTAGTTCTTGCATTTTTATTTGAATCCCATGTTCAGCTCAGTTCATACTAGCTGGATTTTAAAGACACAAAGCCTTTGCAGCTGCTAAATAAATGGGGCTAAAGCCATGCTCAATAAGTCCTTTTCATTATGAAATACCAAATCGAAATGTTAGATTCTCTTTTAAGTTCAACCCTCATTCTTCTGCCCTGAAAAGCAAAGTCATCCTATTTTTTGTTGTCAGATGATGAAGAGTCATATTTTTTTAAAATGAGGTATGATAGCAATAGAAGAAGAAAAAACACCCAATGTCCTCGTATCATAGATATCAAGAAGGATTAATTTTAACAATAATAAAAAGGTCACATTTATGACATTTCAAGCTATCACAAGCATAGAAATTTTTATTTTCGAATAATCATCATATAAATTAATGGTAAGGTCTAATAAGTATCTGCTTGAATCATATCCTTCCAGTAGATTCCATGAAAATAGCGCATATGTGTTGTCTTGTTAAAATGAAATTGGACACAACCTCATTAAAAACCTCAAGTGTTAAATCGGGTTTGTGAAATGACTTTCCATGTCATTTCCTTTTGCATCTTGTTACATATAGTCAAAACTGTCTACTTAAATTTCCTCTTTCAATTCCCTGAGTTCTAGAAAGACTCAGATTCTATTTGAAGTACTTTCCACTCCTGTGTACATCCATCAAGAACTGTCAGTCGGATGCATAAATTCATTGAAAGGACTTCAGAATGCAAGTTATTTAACTTTTTAAATCTGTTATTCTGTTATTCTGAAGGTGAGCCCTGCAAAATATCTGGGAACTTGTTTACATTTACAACAAAAACATTTTTGTTTGCTTTTTCTGCATTGCATTACTACAGCAGATTGCCCTTCAGGCTATGACTTTGCTCCTAAGTACTGTGGTATTTCAATAGCAGCACTTTTGTGGGTGAGTGGGGATTCCATCAAGTCTGCAGAGTAATTCTTAAGGACATTTTTCAGCTTTCTAAATTTTTATTCTTGTTATTTTCTGCAGTTTTTAAGACAAAAATTGACTACTAAGGCTAATCCTACCTTCTTGTCATCATAGGCAGTCAACTTCACCCAGTTGTCCTGTTACACGGCCAACACCTTGGCTTTAGAAGAAGCATATTGTTGTAATGGTATCCAGTGGGATAGAGTGCTCAGATTATTTTCAAAGTTTTTTTCCAGTAATTAACCTCTTTCCCCATAGTTAAGTAGCGATGCCTAATTTTTAATTTAGATTAGTTTTGCTTAGGGTTCAGCACTTGATCCTTGTAATCTTCCTTCTGCATATTATGCAGCCTTTTCTGTCTGATTTTTTTTTCCAAGGTAGTATTTATGCACTATAATCAGATCTTTTCTAAATGTACTTTTTCAAATGAGTTACCAAGATCTGTCTTGTCTGGTCTGTCACAGTAAAGGATTTTGTCCAACTCTCAAAGAGGTTTTTTAGTCTCTTTGTTTTCTTAATGCCTTTAGAGAGCATTGAATCCAGAAGTGGACAAATCATTCCAACACTGACCTTTATCAATGTTGTTATGTTAAAGAAGGAAATAAGACCTTTTTGACATAATTCTTTTGTGACATTGACAAGTGTAGCTACTTTTTTATTGGTCAATGCCACTTAGTTTTCTATTGAATCTGCAATTACTTCAGCTCATACCTGAAGAAATACTCTCCCTGTCTCTAGCATGAACAGGAACTCCAGCAAATATTTATGATAAATCAAATAACCAATGGTTTTTTTTCCCACTCCAATATTCTTGGGAATGGCAAGTGCTTAACTGTCTACAGATTCCAAGTTTCCCTTAAAAAGTGGTTAGTTTCCCCTTTCAACACTTCACCTCTCCCAAAAATGTCTTAAAATCAAGTGTGTCAAAACCCCTTTCTCAGGGCAGGAAGAGGGATGGCTTTTTGTGAAAGATGATCTAAATTATGTGAAAACTTGGCAGATAATCTGCAAGTTTAGAAAGCAAGTGCAGAGATAGGAATGAGATATGAACCCTCTCTGATGCCAGCACTGAAAGGAGAAAAAGGCTTCTATGTATTTCTTCATCCCAAACTAGTTTCAAAATTCACTCTCAAACTCTACAAGCCAGTTGCAGATATTCTGATTAACACTGAATAATATTTGATGAGATTTGCACTGATTTCTTCAGAACCACACATGCAGCACCACACTGCCCAACGTGACTCGAAATTAGAAAAATTTGGCCCCAAAGAAAATGACTCATGCTCATCTCTCTTTGCAGTTATTTTAATAGTGAAGCAATTAGAACAGAGGCTGACTATTTCTCTTGTTTCTTTCTCCCCAGCCCATTGAAAGCTCTCTTTTATGCCGATCCACTGGCACCATGTCCAGGTAGATGGTGGCTATCTTGTTAACAAGATGATTAATGATTTTATTCCAAGTACTTAACATTCTACACAATCATTTTACACAGTTGTCAGATTGAAAGATCCTAAGCACAGTTTTTGCTACTTAAATACTAAAAAAAAAGCTTATAGCATTCATTGAGAGATGAAAAATGCAGAAAGTTTATAAATGCTTCTCTATATTGAACAAAACCAACTCAGGAAATGAACTTCACTGATCTGAGAACAGTATCTGTCTTAAAGCCTGGGACAGGCAGCATCCTGTGTGCTCCCTAGCCAGCCCTTTGAGAGAAAGGAAACAATCATGGAGAATGGTTTTGAGAAAGGTTCTCAAAGTGCAGTATCACAACATACTGTATGTATGGTCCATTCACTTAAGAGTTGGACTTGATGATCCTTGTGGGTACCTTCCAACTAAGAATATTCTATGCATCTATATTCTATTCTTCGAAGGGGGGTGGCTAGAAAATACTTGTGGTTTGTAGAGATTTGTGATGAAGTAACTCCGATTTTGTGACAGTCTTGATAATTATTCTTTTTCTAGTACATTTGTAGAAAATAACTTGATTGCCTCCTACATCTGCAATACTGTAGTCAGAATTTCAAGACTGCTGAGCCCTTGAAATCAATAGGAGCTGAAGATAAGATGTGGTTGTGAAATGTTGGTTTTCTGAACTAGAAAGGTGTTTAACCTGAATACGGGTGACATTTTGATGGGAAAAAAATTTAAAAAAGAGCAGGGGTCTGGATAGACACTGATGCATTTTCTCTTTGTTAAAGCGAAGCACAAGAATTCATTATCATAAATCAAGCTAATTTTTGGATATTTTTTTCCTGTTAAAAAAACCCATTTTCCTTCTCTCATCCTAATAAAATGAGTCGTTCTGGCTTAGACTAACAACCCATTTAGTTCAACATCCAGTATCCCACTGTGTCCATAAGTACTCAGTTACATCACTGTCTAGGAAAATGTAAGAGCAGGCCAAGCATTTGTAATAGTTCCCTCTCATATTTTCTTAGCATTTAGTTATTTCAGCATGGGTGCCTCCTAGCTGGATTGGTTCCTGTGTGTCCCATAGCAAAGGACTCCTCTCACATGAGCAGCTTCCCTGGAAACTTTATCAGTTTTTAGTGTTCACAGGGTCATTTCTCAGGAGCTTTGCAGATATGTTACTCCACATATAAGGGACTACCAGCTTCCCCTAATCCAAATCCCTTTTTAAGATGATTCCTAACAGCTTCATTTGTAGTTCTGATATGAGAAGAGGCAGTGAACAGTTGAATCCTATCTATCTGTCTTTTCCAGATCACTAATGATTTTGCAGTTTTCTTTTGTATCTCCATTAATATTTCATTTCCCAAATGTAAACACATTGGTTTACAAAACAGTTCCTCACAAAGAAACTGATCTTGAACCTGATTCCCCTTCCTGCCCTGCTATGAAAGTTTTTCAGTTCTGTATGTTTCTTAAAGATGAGAAGATCAGAACTGTGTTGTGTTAATGGTGTGGATGGACCATGGATTTATACAGAAAAGTTTTCCTCTTATAACATTTATAGGGATGTTTTCATTAGTTTTGGCTTTCCTATTTGCCTTAAGAAATCATGGGTGTGAATGTTGGGAGGATATACAAGAGCTGTTTTAGGAGTACAGGGGGAAAGTTGTGCATGTGTCTAACAGCATTTAATCATGCAACTGTTTATCTGCTTTCTGAAGTACTTGCTTATATGCTTAGAAGCTGAAGACATCTTTTCCTTCTTCTGGGCTGAGATATTTTTAAAGACTGCTGCACACATTGTATGTGCACAAGAAAGCATGGCTCAGTAGCATTCCCTCTGCTGCGTACTACTGCCACCATCACTCCTGTTGCTTGCAGCCATGTTGAGAGGCGTATGAGCGGTGCTCTTGCTCCATACATTGGCTTGGTTCTTTGGAAGACATCTATCAAACACAAATTAATTCAAATTTGGTTTTCATATGGGCTCAGATGTATGCTTTTTTTACAAAGACATGGTAGGGTAAAAGTAAAATTCATACCAAAATGTGCAGATTAGACTTTTTGCTATATTAATTAAATATAGAGAGCAGATGGACTAGTTTTCTTTGCATTCCTGTACCTGTACTTGATAGAAAATGTAGTTCCATAGCACAAATAATACTGTAGTTTCATGATTTAGTTTTACACTAGATACTAGTTCTGCACAAGCTTTACAGTAATAAGCTGCTACCTTATTGTTGTCTGGTAGGCAAAGTGAATAATTGGAAATGTAATTCCAAGCTTCACTGGCAGTAAGAACAGTGCTTGTTTTGTAAGCAGGATAATGTAGAGACATGTCAAAGCATTACTGATTCTTCAATATCTCTGGCGCTATGATGGTCTGAACATATTTCTCAAGAGGATAATGAACAGCAGGCTGTTCACATCAGCTTGCTTGCTGATGAGGTTGTAAGCTACTCATCCCTGAACAGACAAACATTGTGGAGTAAGGTGAAGATAGTGAAGAAGATGAGAGGATGAGGATTTCTTTTTGCTTAGGGTGATAAAATTTAGAGCAAAGGGTGCTCTGTACTTTTGATTGGAAGCTACCTGATGGTTTTGGGGTCTCCAAATGAAGAGGAGAGAGAACTGTGTGAAGGTTTGGGGTCAGCTCTTTCGGGAGCAGTGTATGACAGATTTATGGAGATGCAGGTCAGCAGTTTTAAAATTGGCAGCTTCCACATGAGAGGGGCATTGCTGCTCCTTCAATGGGTTTTGGTGCACAATTGGTCCTCCCTTCTTTCTTCCCTGGTGCCCAGAAACTAGCAAGATCATTCATAAGAGCATTTAGCCCTTCCTGTGTATGCAGATAAAAGAGAACCTCACTAATCAGGCCTATGAGGCTAAGACTATCTCAGTTAATCAAATTTCCTCTTTACTCTGGGGGAAATGAAGAGCAAAATGAACTGTCTCACAAGTAAGTTTCCTCTTATTAACTAAAGAAAAAAAATCAAAGTGCAACTTTTTATCTTTACATTTGTGTTTTCAAGCAAAAGTTTCTGAAGTGATGGCTGCATTATTGGGATAGAAAACCACACGTTACCTCTGCCCATGCTCCAGGGCTGCAGAGAACAGAGCCAGAGCAAGTCTCAAAAGTAGGAACGCAGGGCAGGACTTACCAACTGCACTGAACTATTCCTGTATCAGCCACTGCTGGCTTATCCATGAAAGCCCCTACATGCAATCCTGGAGACCTGTGGCAAGGTACTAAGATTTTTTGTGAGTCATTTAATTTTTGCTTTAGATGATGACAAATTCTGTATTTTGAATCTACCTTTTTTCCCCCCCCCCAGAAAGTGAATGTGAACAAAAGGGAAAAGAAAAATTATAGCAGTGAGCATAAAAGAAATGCTAAATTTGAAATTAAATGAAGTTCAGATAATCATCTGTCACTCAGTTTCCCAGATTTATCCCTTAATAACCTTATTGTCTCTTTGCCTATTTGCTTCTTATCTATTTAAAGCAGTTGTTTATCATTCACAGCCTGATTGGTTCATCATCTGTTTCCAAAAGAAAGGGAAGATAATATTCCTAGGACCCAGATAGTTTTTCCTTCTTTTTGTTCCATTAGTTGATGAGAAAGCATAGAATTAGCATAAAAACTCCCAACCCTTTGCTAGCTCTAGATTAAAGATGGCCTTG
>NW_008236767.1:5962031-5979021 GCF_000691975.1 Corvus brachyrhynchos
TGGATGAGATCAGATTTGGGCTTTAGGGGCTGGCAAAAAGTTAATTCCAGGCTAGCAAAGCATAAAGCCCAGGAAAAGCACAGCCTTTTGTTCTAAGTGAATAACTGAGAGACACTGAGAGCACCGGCTGTCAATTGCTCCACATATTTAGTGTGCAGAATATTCTGGCTTCCTATGAATCCAGAATTAAACTGTATAAAGTGCTTAAACTTTATGCTGAATTTGAAGTGGCCAAAGAACCTCGACTCTGGCACAGTGGACCCCAAGAGGCTACTGCTGTGGACATCTACAAATATATTCATCTTCACTCATGGAGTAATTTGAATACAGTCAGTAGGTCTGGTTTTAGTAGGCAGTAAGTCAGTGGATGCATGTGTGCTCCAAGAATGAGAACTTCAGGTTTGAAATAAATAGTACTTTTGGGAGTAGTTAAGTAAGCGATATTTTTACTTTGTGTCAGAGTATTCCCACATCAGTGTGTTTTTAGACACGTTGCTGCTGTGAGGACTGACAGCAGAGCTCTGTGTAAATTCACACGTATGAACTGAAGCCCTATCCCAGCTGTTTGTGTAAGGATGCTCCCACCAGACCCAGCAGTAAACTGGTGCTGGGTTATTAGAACTCATGATGGGTGTCAGCCACACTACTCTATGGTGTGCTCTTGGAATAGATTCAGGTGGGCAGAGGGTTGCAGGTGGTTACCCATGTGTGTCAGTCTCTCTTGTGCAGAGGAGAATAAACATCATGTACCAACTCCACAAACACCTAAATCTTGCCTTTGCCAGTGGGTCTTGCCTATATTTCTTTGGCACGGTGCACAGGAACTCTTTAAGGTATTTTGGCACACATTGAAATGGGCAATGTCACTCTGCTAAATATGAGTAAAATCTGGTAACAAATCCACTGCCACACCCATCTTCCCTTCAGGTATTCTTAGGTGAGATTAAATATTGATTGGTTAAGATGTTCTTGCATCCTCAGTTTCCAGCCTGATATGTAATGGCAATACTGTGTGCAGAGCCTGGAGGGTGCTGGCTGAAGGACAGGATGGGTTCAAGTATCTGTGAGACAGAATGGGATTGTATTATTGGTTTCAGGATCTCAGTCAGATTTTGGTGTGAGAGCTGAAGAAGTTACCCTGGCAGATCATCTGTTGGGGATGAGGCATTCAAAGGTCTGAGCTATTTTAAAACAGAACAAAACTGGTGGCACAGTGGTTTGCATACTGGGCTGTGAGTGAATGGGCTGGAGAGCACGTTCAGCTGTGGTGTGGGTGGTATTGGGAGCCTTGGGCAGGTGGGGTTAGGGGATGAAACCACTGCTGCTGTGGCCACACTGTGGGCTGTCAGACATAGCGAGGAGCAGGTACTTGGCAATGTCACCGTGTGCGTGGGGTCAGAATGAACTGGAATGACTGAAATGCACCACTAATTCCTCATCTCCTGGAGTGTAATCTGTAGCAATTACTGAACTACATCAGTTTAACAGATAGAAGTAAACAAAAATGGTGTTTCCTACCCCAGGCTGTAAATTGTGGAAATGGGAGAGTTGTCACAAGACTGCTCAGCTGTGGTCTGAGCTGGTGCTTCAGGTGCAGGACCAGATGAACAGCTGAGGGGGAAAGCAACTGATCCAGCCTATTCAAAGGAAACCAGCTCTTTCATCTCTAAAGTGGTAGATATTTCTGTTGAAGCAATCGGCAGTGAACCAGTTTATGGTGTGACCCTTGAATGTGGGCCCTGAGTTTCTGGAGGAGCACCTCACAGCCCTCACTGCAGCTTCTGGCAGGGGTTTGGGTGCACAAAGCTGCCCCTGAGAAAGGCAGATATCTCGTGCATTCACAATTGAATAACATCCCTTTTGCAGATAAAGCAGTTGTTTACAGGGAAAAGTAATGTTACTCACGTTTTTTACTTCTGCATTTTTTTAACCCATCTTTTAATGTGATTTAACAGCTGGAGATGAGGAGAAGGAAGCACTAGAAGAGCAGCCAGCTCTCTGCAGACAGGCAGAGTGCTCCAGGGACCACCACTGGTCCATGCATGACAGATGGGAGCTTATGGTCTCTAACTTAACAGATGGATCACAGATCTTTTTTTCACTTGAATGGAGAAAATCAAATGATTATGGGGCAGCTACCTAAAAGCAACTATTCAGAAAGATCTGTGATTCAGTGTAGTGATTTGGGGTGATGTAATTTGCAGGGATGAAAACTTAGTGGCAGTGACTAATGTGTAAAAGCAATGACAAGAAAAAT
This sequence comes from Corvus brachyrhynchos, assembly GCF_000691975.1. Taxonomy (NCBI): domain Eukaryota; kingdom Metazoa; phylum Chordata; class Aves; order Passeriformes; family Corvidae; genus Corvus; species Corvus brachyrhynchos. Next base: position 5,964,289 of record NW_008236767.1, read on the forward strand.
GAGCTATTGCCCTGATTCACGTTCCTTAAAACTGTATTTCATCACATAAATATCTTTTTGTGTGTGTGTGAGCAACTTACACTTTTATGTCTGTAACAAACACAACTTTCCTTCAGAAAGTGAATTCTAATTTATTGTGGAGAGTAAAATAGAGAGGTAATGTTACATTTTGATGTGACACCCTAGATATACAGTTATATATATGTATCTATTACTGCACCCCAAATTATTTTTTGTATTTGCTTTACCACCTACCACTAAATTGACAAAATCAACAAGAATTTTTATGACCTCTATCGATCCCTGACCCTTTGCATCACAGGGACTTGGCACATTTGTGTATTTGTAATTGCTGGTAGTGCGCTCTCCTATTTATTTCTGCATTTCTTGAATGCGTGTCATGATAAGAGATACTTTTTGCTATTGTTATCTGAAACATACTCAATAGCATCCATGGCATACAGTAAATACTCTGATGCCTTCATTTCTTAGTAGCTTTCAAGAGCTTTCACTGTTTCAAAACAAAGTAAAAACAAATATTATGTAACAAAGTCGTTCCAGGTAATGGAAACCCCAAGGGGTACTGTGAATTCCCCATTCCCTTCTTCCCAGTTTGCTTATTAGGCTCTTAGACAAAGTGTAGTTTAAAACACATCAGCTTCTAATGTATTTAGTTACCTCTCTTTTACCACACTGTAATGGCATGGTCGAAGATACTCTGGGGACAAGAATGGTTGCTTCTGTTTTGTCTTTATTTTTGTTTTGTTTTGCCTTTTTCCCTTTTTAGGTAATTTTTCCTTTTCCCAGAATCAAGATGTTGAGTTTTTCCTCATAATTTCCCCACCTTTCCTCCAAAGGTATGCTTTACTTTCATATCCTGTTTTTTCATACCTAGATTTCTGAAGGAAATAAGATCTGTGCAGTCCCATTGTGTGCACTTGTGCTTGTATCAGACTCCCTACAACAAGTTTTTAACTTGATCAGTTTTAGCCCCCTTTAACAGGACCTTGGAAACCTCTTAGCTCTTAAATTCCTACAAGACTTAGGAGAACAGGCCCCTGTGTAGATAGAAGGGCTGAGAGACTTTATCAGACATCAGAATCCACAGAAGAAAGACAGAGAAACCCCACATTTAAGTTTCATTAGTTCTGCCCTTTATCAAATTGATTGTCTTTAGAATCTTTTTCAGTGTTGTCACTTCAAAGTTTTTAATCCTAAAAGTTGTTGCAATACTTCCTTTCAGCACAAAAAATGGCTCCTGACAGTTACTAAGTTATAAAGACCCACATCAATGATATATTCTTCTGCTGATTTGTGTGAATTCAGCATTGCATAAAATTATTCAACATTGTGTCATAGTTTATGGGATGATTATATAAAAGAGGGAGGAAAGGAAGCCTTTAGGAGAACACAGACATGAACCTAATGAGAAGAAACACCAGAAGCACTTAAAACACTTGTTAAGTTAAAAGATGGCAGTGTTTGCAAGAAGAGAGCATCACACCTGACCTGCTGTCATGTCATGGCTGTAGACTTAACACTGTCCTATGATTGAATGTAAAAAGCCACCAACAGATAAGTAGATGTCTCTCACTTGAGTCTAACAGACCATTAATACCTTCTGCACCCCTCCTGAACATCACAGAAAACAAGCTGGTCATTACTTCCTCTTTGTTGTGAGAGAAGTTAGAAATACTTCATTTCAAAGCTCCTCTCTCAGATTTTCAACAAATTGCAGAAGTTGTTATACTTAACAGCTTCAGTGCCGTATTGTATTTGGGACTGGAATCAGGAGCCTTTTAGGAATCCAAGTATCTTCTCATATATTCAAGTATCTGCGGCTCATGGTATCCTCTCTTTGTATACAAATGGAAGTGAAATAATTTTTTAGTGGCTGAAAAGAGTGAGAGTGCTGTTGGATCTTAACTGTGGCACATCAGCTTCTGTACAGGTAGCCTCCCTTCCAAGCACAATAGTGCACACGAGAATAAGGAATCACAGCAAAATGAGGGCTGGAAGGGATCTCTGGATGTCATCTCTTTCAGACTCCCGCTAAAAGTAGGGTCAGGTACTCCAGGACCTTGCTGAGTCAAATATTTAAACTCCAGGATGGAATTGCCACAACGTTTCTGGGCCTTCTGCTCCAGTTGTACACAGACTTGTGATGAAGGGTTTTTTACTTAAATGCTCATATTCATTCCTTGTTCTCTTCTTCTTTGCTGGTCTCTGTGCTTATGGTGGGTGATTATGCACTGAGAGATTGTGCAGAAGCTTGAACAAAGATCTCTAGAGCTAAAAGCATGTGTTTCTTGAGGTACTGTTGTTGCTTAGATGTTTCAGCTAGGATAAGAAACTTGGTGGATTGGCCACAGTCACAAACTAGTAATAAATCCCAGAAGGTTTCTGTGACTCAGGATCCTGAAGGAGCTTTTAGGATCATTTCCAGGCATTTTCAGCTTTGGTAGCTAAATATGCATGGGATGACATTGGAGCATTTTGCATGAGAATGTACAAATGGGACTTTGGAGTAGTTTTGATGGAGCCTCAAATCTTTGTCAGTCTCTTGACCTGTACACCCAAAAGAGGAGAGAGCAGAGCAATTAATGATGATGGGCCCTAATGGAGTCTAAAGCAGTGCTCTGTTTTGGAGGGAGGTGGGATCATTCTCCAGTCAGTCATGTATCCTGGGTAACTGTAGGGACAGAGGATTTGAGCTATATTTGTGCTTCATTCAGTTTAACCTGAAAACATTAGGGATGAAACAATGTTGATGGCAAACCTTACCCCAAGAATTTCATGAACACAGGCACCGGCTCTGCAGAGGAGAAGAAATACTGTGATCACTCCCCTGACAAAGCTGAATAAAAGAGGGAAAACCAGTGTGCAAGATAAATCTTTATCTGGACATAAGTTTTCCATAGAAAGAGGTAGCTGACCTGTGAGAGCAGAGGGTGTGAGTCCGGGTTGGCAACTACTGGAAAGATCAGATATTTGAGCTGCTACAAAGAAGATTTGTCTGTACTAGTGTGGGCAGAGAGGAAACATGGCAATTTGACTAGGGTGAGAAGAAAAGGAAGAATGGAGAGCAAGTGTGGATTAACCAAGGCTAGCTAACACAGCTTTCCACTTTGTTCTGCGCTTTTGGGGCACTTAAGTATATTGGCCTCCTGTTAATACAGAACTTATATCATGGCTTGCACCCTCAGTTGTATGTCTCTGTGGCATGACTGCTGTTGTTTACTGACAAGTATTATTAGGAATGTCTCTTGTGTATGTTTTATAATCCATTAATGCTGTTTGGCAGCTGTAGAAGAAGGTCAGCCAGCTCCCCACAGACTACGGGCAAATTCTCCTTTGACTGTAGTGGGAAGAAAATTGCATGTTTAATACGAAGCTGTATAATTGAAAATCTCCTGGTTCTGGGGATGTGGACACTGGCAATCATAATCAGTGTCTCCCTGAGGCTTTTTGGTTCCATGGCATTATCTATCCTTTGATTGTACACTACAGTGCAATGTGGGAAAATCTTCAGAGTGAATGGCCTGTAAAACTCAACATCCACAAACACCATGACCTGGTATTTGCTTGAAATTCTATATGACTATTGCCATTTTCATGTTAGGTTCATCAGTTTCTCTTTTTAATAACTTTGAAAAAGTCATATACAATTTGAATTGCATACCTACATTGAATTGTCCCATTTCTACATTGTGAATTTTTGTTTTAGAATCAAAGAATCATAGAGTGGTTTGGGTTGGAAGGGACCTTAAATGCCACCTATTTTCAACCCCCCCACCATGGGCAAGGATGGCACTCAGTAGATCAGGTTGCTCAGGGCCACATCCAACTTGGCCTTGAAAACGTGCAGGATCTATATTAAATCCGTTTGATCTGCATTAGACACTTTTGACCTGCATTAAATCTTCAGTGAAATATTTTATTAATTATTCATTGACTGGGAGATATGCTATCATCTTTTCTCAAGATGCATTCAGATTTTTCAGTACCTCAGCAGTTTGAGGCCCAATAAAGCTCAATATAAATCCCTTTTTCTCTCCTGTAGACCAAATGCAGTAGTTCACATTTTTTCTGCTGAAGAGGGAGAGAAGTAACCTATCTTGTGCAGGATGTTTTAATGGATTAAGCAAATCCGTAAGCATAGCAAAAATCTGTATTCCAGTTTGTTTCAAACCCTTCTTCATTCCTTTGATCTTTCACACAAGAGAGGCAATCAGGCCTTGGAGGTACTTTCCAGTGTTGGATTTGCCTTTCCAAGCCCACCTACCTTACTAGGAGCAGCTGCTGTGCCTCCCTGGATCTCCTCCCTTCCCCTCAATCCATTGCTGAGGTCACTTTAGAAGGAGATACTAGATGGGGAAGGTTGGAGGTATCTGCTGGTTCAGCATTTTGTCACTACGATGGTGAGATCTCCTTTGCTTTCTGCTGGTCCTCAGCACATCGCATCCCTCTTTGCCTCATTGTCACAGGCATGCGCCTACCCTGAGTTTCCTCACGGGTGAACTTCTTTGTTCTCATGCTCCACAGTCAGACTGGTGACCCTTCACAAGGCAGTTGGTGCAGACTGCAGTGCTGATGGCACATAAATGCAGGACATTCTCTTCATAGCTTTGCTGTCTGTCTCTAGGCATACTGAAGAGGAAGTTCACGAGTTTTCATATTTTGCTTTAAAAGCCGAAATAAGAGGCTGCTGCGCTGTCTTCCAGGCCCAAGACTGACTGGAAAGGTAGAGAATGTTTAACCTCCCACACAAACCCTGCCTGGTACATTGTGTGCTCTTGTGCTAAGTGGCTTGCTCCCTCCTCTTTCCACTGAGTTCAGAACAGCCCCTTCTCTTCTTCCCATCATTTTAGGCACTCTGGGGCCTCTTTTGCACTCTGAGAAGGGTTAATTCCATTGTAGAAATGGGGAAAAAATGTCTACATACCTAATCTTTCCCCCTCTCGTATAAGTAGAATTGCCTCTGGATCTTTCTAGTAATAATTATCTAACACAAGCCAAAACATTTTTAATGAACTGGAGTAAACACCCAGACAAATCTTAACTACCTGTAGGAAGGATTCAGTGATGAAGAAATTCCCTAGAGCCCCTGTGATATTTTTTTGTGTAACAATGTTTTAATCCTTCTTATGAGGCATATCTTGAATGAAAGGACATCTTTGATTGTAGTACTGTTTGAAGGTATACGGAGATGGGAGACTCTGCTAACAGTAATGGCATGATTAAGTTTTACATCCCAGGTTTTCAATATCTGCATAAACTTCTAGGAATCACTCTCAAGAAACATAATCGAAGTATGTGAAGTGAAAGAAGAGAACTGAGAAGTGGTTTGCACAAAGAAAGGCTTCTTGCACCCACAGCAGCAAAACAAGATCAGAGCAGCAGTGTTTGTGTCCAGTTGCACTTGAAAACATTCACCTGTGTTCCTATTTCTTTGTTCATCTTAATTCTTAAAGGAATTTTAAACAAAACCAAAAACGAAAAACAAACAAAAAGCCTCCCCCAACCCCCTAAAAAAGACAGACATGCAAGGGAACACAAATGTTGGCTACCTCTTACCAGCAAGACTGATGACTGCCACTATTAGTGAGACAAGGAATTAAAAAGAGTGGGTGTTAAGTACCACGTAAGACTAGCCCCACTGCCTGTATGACAACCCATTTCTCCCTATTTAGTGCAACATTTCTGTTCTAAAGAGGTCTATTAGCCTATAGATGAAACAGGCTACGGCCAGAAAGACAGATTTGAAGCATGGTTTGTCTCTTGAAATGACTCAGAGGTAGTTTCAGGTTGTACAGGTGATCCCAACTCTGATGAACAATTTCTGCTTGTGACAGTGCCAAATAATTGGTTTTTTTCCTGATGATTATGCTCTTTATGCAGTGGCATGTAGTGATAGGGCAAAAGGTAATGTCTTTAAGCTGAAGGAAGGTAGATTCAGAGTAGATATTAGTAAGAAATTCTTTACTGCGTGGGTGGTGAGATTCTGGCTCAGGTTGCCCAGGGAAGTTGTTGATGTCCCATCCCTGGAAATGTTCAAGGCCAGGTTGGATGGGGCTCTGAGCAACCTGGTCTAGTGGAAAATGTCTCTGCCTATGGCAAGGAGGTTGGAATTAGATGATCTTGAAGGTCCTTTCCAACCCACACCATTCCATGATTTTATGATTTTCTCCTAGAACTTGTATTACTGGTCTGTTGGAGAGCAAGGATTCAGTGGGGATGACTGTAAAACTGTTTCAGAAGATGCAAGTAAAAATTATTTGAATCACCACTGCATACATTTTCCAAGGTTATTCACCAAGTATGAAGGTAGATATGCCCTACCAAGAGGGAAAGAAAAATGCATGGTCATATTTTCAGGGTCTGTGTTCCAGTTGACCATACTCAAGTGTATGCTTTGTGAGCCCATGGTCTTTCACACATTCCCAGCGTTACCTGTCACATGAGTGTCAGCACAGTGGAAGTACCAATGTCAGTGGAAGTACCAATGTTCCTAACACTGTTTGCTTTTCTTCTTTCACCTGCAGGCAGCTGGTCCTTTGCAAGGGCAGCTGCTGTGTCAGAGCACCAGCTGCGCTCGCAGGCTGAGCCACGCACAGTGAAGGTCGCCAGTTCTGTGCTCTGTTGCACGGTTCTCAAGCTTATTTAGTCGGAGATCTTTACACTCCATCTCTCCTTCCCAATTTTTGTCAAATTCTGCCCCTGCTGCATAGTTTGCATTTATTTGCATAAAATAGTTACTTTTACTACTGCTTACATAAATGCATATTCAATTTCCCTCTAGCTCATTCCATGCATCGCACACTGATGTTTTATACTCTACACAGCCCACAGCATCACTAAAATAGTCATTCTCCATGAAAGTACTTTTCAGGATGTGGGCTGAGGAGCTGCAGCACAGCGGTGTTGCCAACCTGTGCTGTTGAAACACCACTCATAGTGCTGTTTGCTAATGCTCTGGCTTATGGAAGATATGTAAAGGTGAGTCTTCCAACTTACCTATAACAGAAGGGAGTGTATTGCTTGGGCTGTCTTAATGGCAAAGAGGAGAACCTGAAAAATAAATGTCAGAATAAATGTGCTCGATGGCAGCAAAATAAAAAGAATTTCACTTCTAACAATATTAGCTTGGTTTCCTAAATAAAGGAAGGAGAAAGGATTATTTATTTGTTTTGAGTAAGTTTACAATCCATGTGTTTACTATTTCTGTGCAGGCTGATGAATGCATAATGAACAGGGAATGAGATTACTGCAAAAAAAAAAAAGGGAAAAAAGCAGGGGCAGCTGTGAAAGCCCTGGTTTTTATCAGCCAGCTGGCAGTCATCTCTGGGGCACTGGCCAGACAGCATGAGCACGGCTGTGGAGGTGAAGTGCTGGAGCATATGTGGATAGAGACAATTTTTGTGGTGGTTAGAAGACAAGGAGCAACCAGCCAGAGCAAGAAAAGAGCATCAGGTACATCAATATGCTGCTTGTGGAGCAGTGTTTTTACAACATCCTGACTCAGAGAGGCATGATTTTGGAAACCTTCATGGTCGCAGCAGAGGAACTGATAGACGCACAAGTACAAAACCTCTACTCAATGACCTTTGGGTTAAAAATCCTTTGTAACCTGTTTATCTCTCACCTGTTCAGGGGGAGGAAGCATCAGGTACAGCCTCAAGCCCACAGGCATACTGTGACCATATGTTGCAGCATCCCTCACTGTTCATGTCAGTTTTGATGCTGTGAAGCTCCCTGAAAACAGCTTTCTTACCAATTTCAATGCTTTGTCAGCCCATAAAAATGGTTTAATGCAGAGAGAGTTGACACATCAAACAAATATAAGGATATCAGAACTGTTTCCATCCCTGGATTTGGGGAGCAGTGATTTTAATAATGAATATTGATATTGAAACTGAAAGGGGATATTTCAAAGCAGACTGGAGGCTATTTCTCTTTTACACCTTGATAAACTATATTTTCTCTTTTACGCCTCGATAAACTATCAACATTCCCTTATATATACTATCACATTCATTGTTTTTACTCTGTATTTTTCAAGCTATCCTTTATTGCACTATTGTGATCTAAACAGGAGGATAAAATGTAATGCCCCAATAACTCTTCTTCATCTTTTACTAGTATACTTTCTGTGCCCTTGCTTTTAATTTCATCCATATTTTATACCTTGTATATGCAAATACATTTGCTCCTTTACACATAGGCTGAGTTCAAGTATGAAATGGGCCTACAAGTTCGCATTTTTGTTGTGACTAGTCTCTGAGTGTCTTAGTTAAGGAAGGCTCACACACGCTCCAGTTTGCCTTGAGAACTTCTAGAAATTGTTTATTTTTATGATAATCAGTAGTTGGTATATTTTTATATCGTCCTGTAAGCATCTGTGAACAGCCGAAGACACAGTCTCTACGTGCAGTGATAAGTGCTGTTTGGTTAATATTAATGTGCATAATGTTAATGTACATTCACTTGCATAATGCCTGTACCTCATCACATCGATGCCTGTAATCCGTCACATTTTCATTTATAATTTCACAAGAGCCACAGTGCCAGGTCCCCTGAATTTTGCATAATTAATTTGATGCCTCCTAGTCTAAATGTGTTGCAGTGTGTCTGCTTCAGCCTTCTGAAGCAGGGTAGCACTGCAATGGCAGAAAATTGATGTGTGTCTGTCACCGCTGCTCAGAATGGCTTTTGTGCAGCAAATACAGAGAAACTGCTGACACAGTCAGGTGTGGAATTAATTGAGGAGGGAGCTGGAGGAAAACAGTTCTGCTCTTCCATAGCCTAGCAGCCTGCCATCCATACCGCAGCTCTCCTCTTCTTCCCTCCATTTCAACCCATCTGGATCCAGCCTGGCTGGTGTTAGCAGCAGCAAGAGGCAGCTGTTCTCAGGGGTTGAGGACAGCATGCCCACCCACTTGGACATCTAGGACCTTTTGACTTAGTTGACAGCACATCAGCACATGTAATTTCTATTGAGAGGTGGGAATTTTTACTGCTGTTCTGTCATTGTAGGAGAAGACAACCGTGAGATTGAAAGAAGCAAATTTGCTTTAGGTATTGATTTAGATAATTTTTTTCCTATAACAGACTATTTTTTTTAGACTGCTTTATTTCCAGCACAAAATATCTTTCATTCCTTCCAGTGCTCAGATGAATGCATGTGTTTTGTCCCCCGTACTTTTTCTTCCACGAGGCTGTTTGCTTCTCTCTCAGCCCAGAACATGTCTTAGTTTGAAATAGCCCTGTGCAATGTCCTGTTAGCAGAGACATGGGAAAACTCAAGACTGTATTAGAAATTACTCATGTATTTTTTGTGTGAATACAGTAATGGGACTAGGAATTCAGGCTTAAATATGATCAGTTGTTAAAGCTTCTAAACTATAATAAGATGAACCATTTAAAGGTGCTGAGGCTGTACTATTGTGTCCCCTGCAAATAAATTCTCTGTTTTCTGACACTCTTTTGCATCTGTTTAGTGACGTTATATGTGATACAAACCTAGGCTGATGGCAGGGCAGAGAGCTGCAGCCACATGGCCACAGTCTTATTACCTAAAGCGAGCGCATTTACCTCTGAGACAGATGCCAGCAGGAGCCCTCTCAGCTCCCATCTCTGAGGGAATCTACTCCACACAGGGCTACCTATAGTTTGAGATTAATTGTGAGACATTTTTGATCAATTGTTCGATAGGTTTTGGATTACAGTACTCTTGCAATTGCAGGTATAAAGGTGCCTGAACTCTGTGCAATCCAGGAAGGGAGGCTTCCCACTCCCTGCTCATTCTTCAGCCCTGCATGCCACCTGCCATTCTTGAGCCTCCTGTCTCTCTGCAACAAAGAAGGGCCAGAGATGAGTAACGGGGAATGGAAAGGTCTAACCAGCATAGAGCTTACAGAGTTTTAAAATTCTAACTTGCTTTTTTCCCATCAATGCCCACTTCAGTGACAAACCCTGCAGCCTGTTTGTCAAGAGGAAGCACGCAGTGCGTGGCATTGCGGGGGCTGTGGAAAGCTGTTGCTAAGGTGAATTTTAATTTTATTTTTCTTTAAAACGTGTCTTCTTCTCTTTTCATGATTTCCCAAACACTTGCTTAATAATTGATTAGCAGTTTTAGGAAAATGCTTTATACTGCAGATTTCTAAAAATTTAGGGGATTTAATTTTCTTTTTATTCAAGTGAAATGCAAAAAAAAAAAAATCAATAATTGTCCATTTTACCTCTGGATTTCTATGTAGTCATAAGAGGCACCACATGGTAAGAGGAAAGGAATGGGCAGACTGGCAGAAGACTACCTCATGAAACCATCTTATTTGCCTGTGACTCCTCCATCTGTAAAGGGCCCCATGCAGCCAGCAGCCAATGCCAGTGACTTGGTCATCATCTCATGTTTGGGAACAAAATGCTGTTGATATATGGCTGTTTTGAAACACAGGGTTTGAAATTCAAGGCTCGGAGAATAAAAGGCCCGAGTGTTCTGTTTTCATGGCTTTAATCTCAAATGGGAAACATACCTCACACAGGACGGCAAAAACGGGAAACAAGCTGTAGAACAGGCAAGACCAGGGTCTAAACTAAGCTTTGGGACAGGGTTGGCTGTCGAGTTCAGCTTCAAGCAGGGTAAGCACATGGCTAGGAGAAGGTGAGGAGTAGAGATAACCAGAAGTGAGAATAAGCCTAGCTATATTAAAAAATACAGGACTGAAGGGGTTACTGAATGGGGCTTTGCAGTCTGCCTTGATACAGGTGAGGATCTAAATATACCTTTATTTTGCAGCTCCTCTGTGAGTATTGTAATTTCTAAGCAAGAAGTAAATGAGGAAAATTTTTGACTTTGGAGTGATTTCTTGAGTGAATTTTAAAATATTATATACAAAGTTTAAGAGGCCAAATATAAAGGAATTTGAAAGAAAGTATTTCCATTGATCAGACGTTAACCTTTGCATCTAAAATTTTCCTGTGAGAAGGTTTAAGCCTTTAAATTTATCTGTGTCTCAGAAATTTCAAAATTCTCAGTGAAAGGATGTTTCTCTAAAACTTTGCAATTTTTTTCTGTATTATAAGCCTGAAAGGTTTCAAAATATTTATGGAGATGGTATAAAACAAAGGGTTAGCTTTGTGCACTATCACAAAACAAAAATGGACTTATTATGGTCACACACATTATGGTCTGCCACATAATTTATATTAAAATACTGTATGTGGTACCATTCCTAAAAAGTTGGTGTGACTGGCAAAGTTCTTGTTCTGCAAAATTATTAAAGTTAAATTAAGACATTTGAGATAGAGTCATTTATATTCTTAATGTGTAATTATACTTTTTGAAGTGATAGAGAGATTTGTCTATGATTTCAATTTATACATTTAATGTCATTTTAAAAAAATTTGAGAATTGTAAATTATAAACATGGTTTCTGGGAGGAATTATCTGTTCATAGAGAATAAAACCAAGGGACATATCTGAGCACTACAGAATGTGTTACCATTGTATACTACACTGGATAGCAGGAAGAATGATTTGTTTGTACTGTACACTCTCTCAAAATTCACTTAATTTCTACTTTAATTCCCTATTTATTTTTGTAAAACATCCATGTATTTTAAATGTCCTCTTAGTCAGTTTATACGGTGTTAGGCAAACAATTATGCCATTGATGATTTAAAGAGTGAGTCAGCTCTAGAGGACGTATTTTTATTGTCTTTGTGTTTGAGGTAACCAATCTGCTATTTTTAAGCATATCACAAATACAGCAAACGTCTGTATCAATTTGTGTGAATGTAATCAGTATTTCTGCGTGATTGTAATCACATCGTGATTTCTTTTTATACTGTCTTCATTCCTGTGCCTTGTATGTATTTGTATTTGAAATTTATATCTGGATTATATTTATAGCACATTTTACACATTTCTGTTTTTTTTTCTTTTGGATCAGTGTAACTTTTAATGAAGTTTTTAGTAAGGATCTTCACAAGTTGTGAGCCTGAGCTTGTTGTAAGTATTGAGAAGGCATTTGTTGTCTCAGAAAATGAATTCCATGAATGCTCTAGCTAGTAAACTGTTTCTTTAGAATATTCAAGACAAATATAACATAGAGTTACTAATTATGAGAATGAGATATCTTTATTAAGTGGCACCAATAGGCTTATTATGACCTAATGAACAAATCCAGATAATCTTATGAAGCGTTTACAATCCAAGTTCGGTCTCTGAAGTGTGTTTTTACCTGCAAATTAAATGCATCCACCCCTTTCCCCCCAGAATAATGCTCCACAATGGGAACTACAGTATATTTTTCAAGAGAGGTTTGCTTTTGTGGTAGAAAGGAAATGGATTTTCCCTCCATTTGCAAATTTGCCATTAGTTATGTTAGAAGATTCATTAATATGTAGAACCAGCATTAGATATTTGCTTAATGTGGTGGGTAGTGAGGAAACAGCAAAGACCTTAAAAATTATTTTATTGTTTTTCCAGAGTGCAGTGATATAATTTTCTTTTATTTTTTAATAAAACTCAGAGAAATGCACAGATGAATGACTTTAATACCCAGCTGGCACTGACATTTCCAAAAGTGCCATATTTGAGACAAATCATTGGACAACAGGCTTTGCACTGGTAGTCTCAAGTTCCCAGAAGACACACCACTGGAGAAACACATACACTCTTCTTCTGAGGGCAAAGAGGTCTGAAAATCTGTTAATGAATCACATAAGAAAAGGGATTTTGAAGTCTTTTGGCTGTAATAACATCTTCCCTGCTGAGAAGTTAATCATATGTTGGCTCTCTTTTCCTCTTTTGAACATTAGTTTGAAGAGCTTCCCATTATTGTTTTTCTCTCTAGCTGGGAAGAAAACAAATCCTTTGACCTTACTAATACAGAAAAAGAAATATTTTCCTTTGCAGTCTCAAAACAAACAGACAAACATTTTTAAAGACCAACCGTCCACCTCTGTCCAACAGAGCTATCATAGGGAATTTCAGGCCCTGTATGAGTCCTTAGATTGGGACATACTCAGTAGCTTTTTTTTCCTTGAAAAAGGAGGATCCTGGATAAGAACTGAGGTTGCAATCTTGTATTAAAGCATGTCACTGTTTCTTCATTGCCAATTTACTCACACACATTATACTAAAACTACTCTGTGTGTACGTGTCTCAGTTTTATTGTAGTTCTAAACATAAAATCTAGTATATGTGATATATATAGTGTGTGTGTATACACATATATATACATATATATACACTTTCCTTTTTAATTTGGCAGCAACAGTGTTGTATGAAACACTTGGATGCCTGTAATGCAGATAATTAGGAAAATATCAGTCCACCAATAATATTTGGTTTTCCCCAATTTAAAAAAGTGAAACCTAGGACTCAGTGTATTGAAATGTTTTTTTTTGTCTGTCAAATGATATTATTTTTATGAGGTATTGGCAAATTTTATCTCACTTTTTTCTTCTTCTGAGATTTACCTAAATCATATGAATATTATTATCTCTCTTGACTCAGTGGTTCTTATATCATGATGGGAGAGACCAACAGGAGCAGGGAGAGTACCACACATAGGAGTTGTAAACTGGCATAGATATAAAATATACTGGGTTACTCAGTGGGATCTCCAGATAAAACAGGTGGCTCAATACTGATTGATGACCTGATACACAATACCTGACCCACCTTGTGGCTACTGTGATCAGGTGGATGCTGGGCATTTTTTTTATTTTAAACTTATCCCAGGATTTTAGAATTTTCAAGTTTAATTGAAAGCGCTAACAATTCCAGTAAAAAGTTGTACTTTACCTTTTTCATTAACAAAGTATCCAAGATGAAAAAAGGTTTCACAGGATTCTTGTGTCAAAAACTGGATTTCATCTCAAGCTCTTTATATTAGGAGTGCTTGAAACTTTGCTTGTGGTGTGAGTCTATGGCCTTGTAGCAAAATTTTTGCTGATTAATTTAGGAGAACTTTAATTAAACCAGAAGGTACCTGAAAACTAGTAGTGGTGGGGATTGAATATTATGCTGTCCTCTTTCTTGGGGCGATTTTTAAATTCAGCTCTTCTGGGAGCTTGAGAAGGAATGGTAGAGTCAACATTTTTTAAAGAGGGTATTAAAAAAGAAAAAGCATTTTAACTTGGGGAACTTGTATGATTTTTTTCTGAATATTGATTTCCTAACAGTTTTGAAATACCTACAGTTTTTCCATATATCTTTTCTCTTGCTCTTCTTGAGGTGTAAGAAAAGGGAAATAACTGCTTAGATTTCATTGTTATAAGGAAGGGACTCAAAGCTAAATAACAAAGGCTGTTTTCCAACTTAAGAACTAGAGGAATTTGAACCTTCCTAACATGTGGGTCTAAGTAACTATTTTATGAAAAATCAGCTCCACCTTTTAGCCCATCCACTAAACTCAGGGCAACACTCAGTTCAGTCATGCCTGGGCATGGTGGGATATCATCATTGCCTAATCCTTTTTCTGTCTATGTTCAGCACTGACTGCATACAGGAGAAAGTTATGTGAGCAGTAAAATAATCTAATTCATGAAGGCCAAAACCAGTTTAAACCAAGACAAATTAATATTAGACAGAGGGTGTGTCTGTCACTGCTGCAGCCTAGGCACTGGTGTAGAGCATCCTGTCCCATACATTGGTCTTGTAGTTACGGATGGCTTTTACTCAGAAAAATAAATCCTCCCCTTTATTGTGGTTAAATTGTT
>NW_008236767.1:5979085-6009421 GCF_000691975.1 Corvus brachyrhynchos
AACTGAGCAGGTGTCAGTGAGAAGATATTACACGTTTTCTGTGGATGCTATGATGACAAAGGAGCATATCAGTGCATGGAAAAATTTGGAAACTAGCAAGCTAGATGCATGCCTTAATTGTCACACAGTGAAAGACTTTTGTCACAACAAAGCCTTTAGCATCCAGCAGAGAGTTTATGCATAGTCTAATTTCTTATTAATCAGAAAAGTGCCTATCATATTATTGAATGAAGTGGGATTCCAAAAATTAACACTGTTTAATTGCCCAGCTGGAATTGTAAACAGTTATCAAACTTTCTGCTGGTGTCACAAATCCATCTTTATCGTGGATTGTCATGCTTCTTCTCAGACAGGGTAAAAATGAAAGCTGTGCTTGACTGTCGAATGTAAAGAGTCAATGGAATGACTGTGATTTCTGTGCTGTTCAGCCGGATAATGGTTCTGCAGATGTTGAAGTAAAAAGGCAAAATATTAAATTAACCGGGAAAGGAAAGCCGAAGGAATGTTTTCTATGGTTTTCTTGTTAGACCAGTGCTACTCCTGTTGGACCAGCACTTTTGCTGCATTTGGAAATGGTTGATAATTTCTTTCTTAGCTTTCATGACTAGGAAATCTGGAGTTTATATTTGCTTGTGTGGGCTACTCCCACACGCAGGCAAGACCTTGTGATTTTTTTCTGAACTGGGCGACGAGAGATGTGTGAGTAGAGATCCCTGGGTGGGCCTGCCTGTGTGTTAGGGCTCAGTGCAGAGAGTGCCCTGGTCCAATTGTAAGCATGAGAGCCACCTCTGTCCATGACCTTAATCAGCATTTTGTGTTGGCTCTGGCATCCTGTTTATGGGCAGAGATATTCCTGGAGCTACTCTTGCCTCTTCCTGTATGAATTGTCCATACTGAAGGTGGCAGGGAGTGTGTCAGAATGCAGGGGAGAACAGGGGGGATGAGCCCCTTTCACCTTCTTGGGTCAGTGGAAGCTCCATGGAGGGTGCAAAGGACAGGGGAGCTTGTGCTCTGCATGCATTTACAATAAGGTGAGACTCGATCTTTCAGTGAGAGCAGAGGGGATTGTGGGCTCATGAACTTGCTGCCTTCCAGCCACTTGGGTGGCCCAGTTCATCACTTGAGCTGCAGCTGCGCCGGTCTGATGTCTGGGCTGATTTCTTACATTCAGCCTCCCTGTGGGAAGACGGTGTTGCCTCTGGCTCAGAGTGAGCAAGCTCTGGAGGTACTTAAAGTTCACCTGGACATTTGTCATTGTCATCTGACCACTTGCAGATACCTTTAACTTGAGCACTGAGGAAGCCTGGGCACCACTTACAGCCTTACCTGTGAAGACAGACCTGTGATTCAGAGGTAAATAAAATAAAGGGTCCGATTCTTATCTGATTATGTGACAATATAGAGCCAATTCTATCATGGACGTGGAACAAAAAGTGTGGTAAAATCACAGTTAAATAGCCCTAAGGAAATTTTAATACAGATTAAGAATAGAACTTTCAGAAACTGAGAATTTTCTTGCCCCTCCTCTCCTCACACTATGTCACTACATTTCCATCTGCCCTGAAAAATCCTGACTTTTCTGAAACAGTTTCATGTATTGTAAAACGTATTTTTTTTCACTCATAACATTTCACAAGGAAATAGATGTTCTTATGTATTTCACACTTGTGAGTTTTTTCAAAATAACTAGATTCTTCTCCTCAGATGTTTTAAAAAATGAAAGTTTGTTTTGCAGAAATTATATTTTTGACTTTATGATTCAGTCAATGTTAAGATAAATCTTTAAAGGATACATTCAAATTAAAGCAATTTAAAATCAATTAAAACATATAATTTTTCAAATTAGGAAGATAGTTTTTATAGGATTTAAAAATATTTTTATATATATACAATTTTTATATACATTATAACTTTTTGTTTGATTCAAGATGAAAACAATTCTTTGATATTTAATTTCCTTAACCTGTAATGCACAAAAACTTTGTATTTTTATTCTCCTTACACCAGAAACTTCAGAATTTGTTTCATTATTCTTGACAAAACTGTAAACTATTGTGAACCTCATATATTCCCATATTAATAAATTTCAGTAAAAAATTATCGAGTGGCTAGCAATACTGTGCAACTGGAACTAATATTTTTTACTGTGAAGAAGTCCATTGTTGCTCAGTAATCAAAGAATTGATTGATACTTTGATTCAAGCTTTCTGGTAATGCACTTTAATTTTCTCTTTTTTGACTGTGTTCAGTAACTGGCACTTTACATAGCCCTGAGGAAGTCTGAAATCAAATCCACTAAAGATGATAGAAAACTTATATTGTTTTCAGAAGGCTCTGTGCTGCATGCATCAGGAACAAAGTGCAAACTCCTCTGGTTGTGTCCTACTGATCAATCCATTTGACGTTTCCAAATAACTTAGGAAAAATGCAGTAACTTTTCACCTATTGATTAATTTTTTTTAGTGTGGGCACAAATGTGACATGAATGCTAATAAAGGGCACACCTGTCTCTGTGTGGAATGGTTTTATCGTCTCACCTCAACTGTCCTACAGCTACTGTTACAGCTCTGGTGTTTTCTGTTGACTAAAAGCAACCCTGGCCACATGGAGCACTGCTTATTGAGGTTGTTTCCCAGAGTACCTCTCCTGATATCCCTTCATTTGCAGTTCCAGTTGATCTTTTCAATAAACTTTCACATCAACATGTATGCTACTTGGATGAAATACGTGTTTTGATTTTTTTCCAGAAAGAGCAATGGTCATCTGGTGTTGCTTGTCGTGTACAGATTCAAATGGTAAGGTTATATATTTTAGTCCTGTTTTGTATGGAAAGAGGACACAGAAATAAGTTCCCAGAGTGAAGAGAATGAAGGTGGTACATTTTCTCAGTAGTTTTCATTTTCGATGTCAGTTGAAAATGATAATTTTCTCTTCTACAAAAATATATTCTGAAGTTCTACAGGGAGAGTTTATGTTATCTTTTGAGCCATCAGTCACTGATTATAATTTCAAAGCAGTACTAATAGCTATTGGGACTCATTTCCTAAGAAGTTTGACCACAGGGGTTCTGGCTAGGGATGTACTAAGGCAATTAATCACTGAGTATTGTTGCAGATGATAATTCTATGTTAGATTTCAGCTTAGCAAGAATAGAATTGAAGATGTCTTTGCGCCTTGGCAATGATAAAGGAACCTTTGATGAGTGCTATATTTTTCTCTGCTTTCAGAAGAAACACCAGTGAAAGGAACATTTGAAATATGATATTAGTGAGACCAAAGCAGTCGTGCCATTGGGCTGCGTGCAGAGACCCTCAATGACTCCTGCTGGTTATGAATAGTGATTTAGTTACGCAATAGATGAATGTCTTAACAGTTAGCCAGTGCTATTATTCTGTTGAAGTAATTTCTCATTGTTTAGGGGAAGATTTATAATCTTAAAATCTGGAGCGTATTTCTTTCACGCTTTTCCTGTGGTCATACACGAGGATGAACTCTGAATCATAATTTTTGGTACTTCTGAGCTGCACTCTCTCTCTCTCTTACAACACACATATTGCACTAGCTTTGCAACTCATGTTCTTCAGGGTAAGTCCCTGGGCATTAATTCCTGGCTGGTGATTCTATATTAGAAAAGCATTAAAGAAACCTCAAAGGTGGCAGTGCAGGCTGCCAGCCTTCTCTTGTCTCTCTCTGAGAGACTTCTAGGGTGACTCTTGCCCCCAAACCCTGATATTTGCCCAGCCCAGGACTCTGCTGCAATACTCTGTATCAAGAGAATTCATTGTTTTTTCTCACCATCTGCCAGCAGAGGAGTGGAGGACACTGGAGTCGAGCGAGGGAAGATCCTGTGTGTTACCAGCTGTGCATGACACACCAGAGGCAGATCTCTCAGCCTGTGCTGGACAGCCTGTACAGCACTGCTTTTCCCCACCAGCTCCCAGCTGCTCAGTGATCACTCAGGGTGTCCTTCCCATGAAGGCTTCAGAGCTAAAGTATGTCATGATGGCCTTTGTTTTCCCCCTGCCTCATGCCCCTAGCACTGACAGACCCACTAGCTGGTAAGAGCACAATCCCGGCCTTAGGACTGGCAAAAATGGATCAGTTTCCTGTGTTTCTGCTTGCTTGTTGAAGCAACATGAACATTATTCTCCAACACACATACTGTGCCACACACTCAGTGACAATCAGTGGATGACCTCTGTACCCTCCTCACTGACCTCAACCATGCAACCAGCACCTTACCGTGCAGGGCTGGTTCTGACCCACAGGGTCTTCTAGTGAAGGGACCTTGTGCCTTCTTTGAGCAGCAGGCTTAGACATAACAGCAACGAATGTTTTTCCAAAGGAAAAGATCTTAAATAAAACTCAGCTAAAGAATGGAGAGATTCAAATTTCTGGCTGGCTGGGCATGCATAGTTTGCTACAGTTCATGCAGCTGCTCTTGCAGCATACCAAAGTCCATCTTAGCAACCAGATCCGCTTTCACTGGGCTCACCTTCCACACTAACAGGAGGTGGGTTAGAACCATTTGACAAAGGTATTACATATGATGGGACTATATGTTATCAGTACAGATTTGAATAAATAGTTGGAAAATCAGAAACTTGTGCTTAGGTGTTTTTGAAACTTTTCCTCAGAATTAGGAGAATTTTGATGTAATGACATAATTGAAATGATAAAAATGGAAACTTGCTAGAAAGGAAGCACCTTGTTCAGAGTGCCTATTTCCAGCTCTATTGCAGAATCCCTATGAATTTTAATTTTCACAATCTGAGTTGTCTAATAGTTTTGAGAACTTCATCCACTTTGAAGTGCATATTCTTATTCATCGAAGTGCGAAAAGGTTTTCTGCCTGCTTTTTTCAGCACTTTCTTAAATCCCCACGTGCACATGCCAAATGCTGAGGTGTAATTATATCATCTCTAAGGTATTTTAATCTCTGTATAATTTAATTTAAAATATTTGCTGTGGATTTGTTCAGTGATAATGGAATATAGGGCTTTGCATTCATTTAACGATTTAAATGAAATCAAATTCTGTCAAAACAAGAAATGATGCTGCCTAATGGATTCTGGGCACAGATTAGCTGATCTGAGCGGGCCTGTTTCCTAAACAGTTCTGTTTTCTCAAGAAATTGCAAACCCCACTGGTAATTCTTGGGATTTTCCCTCAAAAATACTCCTGCCATGTATATGAACACAGACAGGCAGATTTTGTGCCACTTCTCTGATTCATTTCTTGGTTTAAAGCTATTTGATTTGCATTCAGATAGCAACTAGCTCCATACCCATTTTCATAAGCAGCTCACAATCCACAGAAATATGCTTCTATGTCTCAGTCTTTCCCCATTTTGTTCAATCTCTTATATGTTGAGTAACGTAGTCACAGTCTGTTCATTACAGGTCTTTTAAATTACTAGTGCCCCTTGGATCTTCCTAAATCAGTGCACAACAATCTTCACAAAGACTGGATAAGGTTCTCATCTTTCCTTGTTAAAACACAGCAAGTATGGAGTGGGTTGCGTGTAGGGTCACTGAAGTTCTCTACATGGTCTATGGATTAAGGCAAGCCCTTATGTTCAATGACTCAACTCCCATCGACAGGTCTCAAGGTACATCCCTCCCTCCACTGGAAGGAGGAGCAATTTAAGCAGCTCTAACTCTCTCCCCTTTCTCCTGCAGCACAGATCAAACTCTACATGAGGCTAGATGGTGCTCCCCTTGGGATTACTGACTGTCCATTTATCCTGGAAAAAGTACTGCCAATTTTCTTGATGACAACAAAAAAGGAAAGGCTTTTCACAAGTCAGTAGTATTTTCTCCAAAAAATACTTTTTGGTGCTCTTTCTGTCAGTGACTAACACCTTTCTAGATATTTCCACTTGTTTCCAGGGGCCTACTTGCAAGGTGACATTTAACTCAATGTGATTAGTGGCCAGGAAAAATACGGAAAAGAACTATGTACTGGACAAGAAGATATATTCAATATTTTAAATATCACCTTAATTTATTTCCAAAAGATTTCTTTAACTATCCACTTAGGAATGATTTCATCCTCATTTTCTCCCAGAAAAGCTCCTCTCATTGCTTTGAAGCCCCTAATGGTCTTATCTTACGTCGTGCAAGAGGTCACATAATCAGAACCAAGGTAGTAATTGAAAATCCTTGATGAAAGTCTTTTTTCTGGCAGTCCTTTATGTTTTGGAGTCCTCTGGCAACACTGAATGAAATTGCTTCTTCTACATGTCACTCCAGCTAGTCTTGTGGCTCAGTTACCTCAGTCAAGTGGGGACTCTTTCTTTACCAGGGCAAATACACAGCTCATCAGAGAGTCTTTGAGATGAACTGACCTCTGCTGAAATAGCCATAGAACTACAAAAGCCTATTTAAAATGCTGTAAATGGAGATAAACTTTTAATTCCATGTCACAAACGGTAAGAAGGAGTAAGAAGCCATGAAACGTGTAGCAAATGGTACCTTGTTAAGCTTTTGCAAGGTAGGAAGGAGTAAGAAGCCATGAAACGTGCAGCAAATGGTACCTTGTTAAGCTTTTGCAAGGAAAGGGCCCAAAGCAGCCTACAGAATTAACAGTGAATAGATCTAGGAACTGTGGATATTAAATCAGAAAATTGCTTGTGGCAGTGTGAAAAACCCCATCACGTAACCAGCTTTATCACCTACAGTGTGGGTGTATGAAGCAATAGGAACATTTTCCCAGTCTTGCCTGGTGTGTTGGTACAAATCAGTCTGAGCGGGCTTTGGCTTTGTGAATGCAGGCAGCTGTCAGTCTTCAGTGGGGGAGTTGTGCTTCATAACAACGTGTGGATGTGGGAAGTAAATCTGTCACCTGTCAGCCAGCCTGAAACATGCATAAGGTTCCTCACTTAGCCAAAGATCACTAATTGCACACGGTGACAACGTGTGGTATTTAAAAGAAATGTTAAGCAGGTATTTATGGGAAAGTTAAGCAGAGACTGTGTTCTGCCCCTTGAAGAAGAATGAGAGACGGTGATGGAACTAGGCTATGGAATGAAGCATGCTGATTGTTTTCTTGACAAGCAAAATTACTCAGATCTTGGTGGAAAGCATTTCAGCATTGCAGGGCAGCAAGAATTTTCTTTGGCAGCTCAGTGTGATATGCATCACAAATGAATATTAGCAATAATTATCAGGTTTCTGTTCTGTTAAGCAAAACTCTACTTTTTGTTCTCATTGCCTTTTCACGCTCATACATACTGATTTTACAAAATTATAGATCTTCATGGAAAATACTGGATGTCAGGATGAAAGCCTAAAGAATTATCTGATATTTCTATGAAAAAATGAAGTAATTTAAAATAATCAATTTTCAGTCATGACATGAACAGGTGGTCACAATTCCTTTACTGCTAAATTTTCTGCAGATTGAGACCTGCTTGGATTTTCAGCTGGGTTCTGCAGAGAAAGTGTGCCTATGATGCATGTCATGACCCTGACAGACTGTGTCCTACTGTGCCCCTTTTGCATCTGGCATTTGTTCAGCTAAAATCCTCTGGGGGGAACACAGTTTGTGCTCTGGAGGATTCTGCCCTGCCTGGTGCTCTGGTTTGTAACCAACACCTACCAAAGCAGCCTGGATATTATCTCTTTAATTTATTCAACATTTCCTCTCTATTCTCATGCCTGTTTTTCAGAACAGGCCATTTGGCTTAATTTTTATCCATTTATAGTGATTTATTAGTCATGTGTATTATTCTGCCATATCCTGCCAATTAAATATTTGTTCTGACCAAAACCTGACAATCTCCCAATGTTTTCTCTGGGCTGACACACTTCTTCTCCATCCTTCAACCCACCATCAGTGAACTTTCTGAGGAGGCATGTGCACCCTCATCCAAGGTGTTGATGAATAAGTTAAACAATACTGGGCCCAGTATAAAACCCTGGGGGATACCACTGGTGACAGGCCTCTGACCAGCCCCTGTGCCACTGACCACAACACTCTGCGATCTACCACTCAGCCATGTCCATTTACCATGGACAATTTGCTAAAGTCTATGGAATTTTGCCGTCATTGTAAGGATTGATAGATGGGAATAAGAGGATTGATACCAAAATTACAAGCCCAGTCATGTACCTTCTTGCGGAGAGTACATTGATTAATTACAGAGGAAAACCATAAGAAATGGCCTAAAAGGTAATTTTAATTTTTTTCCATCAGCCTAAGGTCAGGTATGGTTCAGTTACAGCCAGCGTCTCTATAGTGATCTGAAGTGGTATTTTTCATCCAGCTGCTAAAATTTACTGATTTGCTTATTCGAATCTCTGTTTCTGGTTAAATCATCTGTAGCCAACAGTAAAAAATGCTATTCTCATTTTGTCATCCAGCCAGTTCAGAGAGGTGAAACTGCTGGGAGAACTCTTGATATCATTTTCCTCCTAGAAATTGAAAGTGCAGGGCTTAAATCACTGCTTCCAAGTAGTTATTTCATGAGCATCAAATTTTTTCCACTAACAGCTGCATGAATTATGTTTCAATGAAGTCACTATGTCCCTTCATTAAAGATTATCTCTGTATCTTTTCCATGTAGCGCAAAGAACGGAAATGTCATCACAGGCATCATAGTAAAGATTAACTCCAGGTAGAGATTCAACCTTCAGAGTTACTTTTTGGTTTCATCTCATTTGCAGCTTGCCTTAGCACTCAGGGAGGCAAAGATGGCTGCACGGTCCCAGGAATGGCTCGGGATGCTCAGGGATGGAAAGCATCCTGGCTGTCCTCTGGCAGCAAGAGAGAATGAGAAAGGGAGATGTTTCTCTTTTCCACTCCTGTGCCAGCACACTGGAGTTTGGCTTCTACTGCTCTCATTGTAATTTTCATATTCCCCAGGGTGATGAAAATACCCAAATTGTTAAATCCTCTGCTGGTTTTCTCTATTGCCAGTTTAGAACACAGGTAATCATGAGATGAGGGGTTGTCAGTACTTGGCCATGTAGTTAAAATGCAACACAGTAAGAGAATGGCACTGGAGTAAAAGTGCTGGAATTGCAGTAGACAGCTTTATAATTGTCAGTAGAAAAGATGCCTTCAGTGCCTTATGGTTACTTTCCTTTCAATTGCTTATTCAGCTTATTAAATATTAATACAATTTCTTCAATATGAAAACTCAGCTCTTCCCATGCTCTACATGTTCAAATAAAGGTGATTCTTAATGTGTGTGTATAAAGCCAGGTGCTTCTTCATCTTGGAATGAATATGTATCCCAATATAAATCAAAACACATGCAGAATATCTAATTAGAACAGATGTTGAGTCAGTCTGAGAAAACCCTATCCCAAGGTAGTTTCCTATATTGGAATAATGACTCATTCCTTAAGATTGGCTGCTTGCATATGTGATCTTCATTCAAGCTGATGGAAAATAACAGAAATACTGGCATTTATGGGCACAGAGATGCCCTTTCCCTTTGGAAAGATTTATAGAGTACCAAGGCTGAAGGCAATAAAAAAGGTCCCAGGATGAATGAAGTTTTTATCACCTACAAATTGTGTCCTGATGAACTTTGATGACTTATTTCTCTCGGAGTGTAGTATCAATTTCTTTCATACAATGAATGCAGGGTGCGATACTGAAGTTAAATTGCTGATGGAGGCAGGAAGGTCATTAGCTAGTCCATTAATCCATCCCTTCTCTCTAATATCTAACACAAGCAGCAATCACAGATGATGGTAGAGGTTTCCCATGTATGTAAGTGGTGTGGGGTCTTAGTATGTAAGTGGTCTGAGTAAAACTTGTCTTTTCTCCACCAAGACCTCCAAGTTATTATTATAGTAACCTATGTCAGTTTGTCCTTTTATTAAATACAGCTTCAACCATAGCTTCTCTCATGTCCCTGAGTCTTAACTGCATCACAATTGTACCCACACCTCTTGTTCATGGTCTTGCCAGACTTATTGCATAATGCCTATTTTACACTATTTGTATTCCTATGACATTGCCTGAGACTCAGACCAATGCTGACATCCTCCTGTCCCACTGCTGAGTGCTGTAACAGCTCGCAGACTGAGCTGAGGAATTTCTGCTCTCATCTGAAACAACAATAAAAAGATGCAGTTCAAAAAAAAAATCCCAAATGAACAAAAAAAATCATGTAACAATTGCACATCTTGAAAAAGTCATCTTGTTCCAAGTATATGTTTTAAATGAAAGCATTTAAAGAAGACTGAAAAATGTTATCTTCTGTCCTTTTCGGTTTGTCTTTCAAATTTCTATAAGTAAAAAAAAGTTCTATAAAAAATCACCAGAATCCTCTTCATTAACCTTTTATTTGTGCCTGTTTAGGACAATTGTTTTAACCTAAGTTACACTTTCACATAATTTTCAATAACGTTTCATTCTTTGATATAAAGTTAACTTTAAATTTTCAAGAAAAGTTGGTCTGAGCAGGCTCAGTTATAAACAGCAGCAGTGTTGCTAAAAGGCTTTATTTCATTGAATACATTACTCTTCCTCCATTTATAACATATTTCTATAAATATTCCCATGAATTCTGGATCTGTTTGATCTTTTATCAGTGTTGCAGGTAATTTTTCAGATGTATTAGGCATTGAATGTAGCCTTGATAGAAGAATATAGGAAGAATAAAATAGAATTACATTTAAAAATCTCTAATTAATGGATCAAGACTGAGATTGGGGCTTCCAGTTCTACATTCAAGGAAGGAAAGGAAAAAATAGAGTCATCTTTTGTTCTATAGTGCTGTGTCCTCTTTTCACACATTGACAGAACATTGTATCCCTTCTGAACGTTCGCATGGTCAGGACTGGTCTCTTGGCAGACACTTGTGACTGTAAATGCAAACTGAACTTTTCAATTGTGAATAATACTAAGTTTAAATGTGCTTGAGAGCTTGGTTATGAAAAGACTGTATTATCATGAAGTGCATAGCAGTTTCAGTAGAAGTTACCTTATTCCTTTAAAGCAGCAAAAATTCCATTAAAATAAATGGTTTCTTGCTTTTGAGAACAATGTGCTTAGGCTGTATTCCTGCCACACATTTGCAAAGGATGAACTTTGCATATAGCTCTCCTACTGCTCTTTGATTTCCTTTTGTTCCTTCAAAATGTTGAAAGTCTCCTGTTGAGTTTGGTATTGAAACAAGAAGAGAAAAAAAAGGGCATCCTCCCTCCCTATTACTGACTGTGACTTAAGGAGGGTTGACACACTCTGGAATGCTGTTAAATTTCATGCCATGCCCCCTGTGTGGCAGATTTAATCTGTAGTGTTTAATGGGAAATGACTGTGTTTTTTCCTGGTATCGAGTTGAAAAGCTGGCAAGGACTCATAGCACTGAAGAACTGATTGAGGTTTGATGAGATAGCTCTTCAGTATTCCTAATTGTTTGGGTTACATGTAGCTTGGGGTTAATGCAAGCATACTCTGCATCTGCGTGAAGCTCAGCCTTGCACTTCAAAATACATCAGTGTCAGATCTTTCCCTGTATCAAACACTCCTTGCCTTTCTGAACAGCAGGTACTCAGTTCTCTTTAGCGCAGCCCCAACACAAACCATGGGTTTCCATTTCTGAGTACACCATTGTCTGGCAGCTGTGCAAACAACCATCCTGGAGACACCTACAGACAATTTACTTCCCTTTTGCTGTCAGTGTATGTTGGAAGAGCAGCCTCTAAATTGTCTCCTTCAGTTTCCTAAGTTCTATATAAAGCTTTGTATCCCATGTACACCCCATTTCTTACAGGAATGGGCCTCAAGTCCTTGTTTCAGTCAGCAAAAGCAAGCACCATTTTCCTCGCACTGCTCACCATTACAGGGATTTTACAGGGATCCTACTAAAGGGATTTCTTTGTCTGTTCAGAAAAGTGTGGTCATGGTGGCCTCAACATTATCATCAAACCTTTATGCTTCCTTCAAGTTTTCTGAAAGCTCCAGCTGTGGTTGGTCGTTCAAGTACTATGCGATTGAACTGTTTTAATTTCTCAGTGTTCATTTTACCCCCATGCTGTGCATTTTCCAGCACTCACTGGAAGCTGAGGAACTGACAGAAGTCTGGTTTTTTGACAGCTGAGTGCTGACAGACTAGCGCTGTATACCATGAACTGTGGCACACCATGGGGCTGCCAGATGGCTCCTGCAAGCCACCAAACCAACCCTGTAAATACTCAAACACCTACATAAGGAGAGAAAAGACAGGAAAGAAAATACTGGAGAAATCAAATACCGAGAGACGGAAAATTAACTTATCCTTTTGCTTTGCAGAATTGAAAAAATGCACAGCTAAATTAATGGGCACGTAGCTGATGGACCAGTGGATGTCAGGGAATGTCTCTCTGAAGACCATACCAAGCTGCTGAGCAGTGACAAATGTGATAGTTCTGGCCTTTGTTTTAAGACAGAAAATGAAACAGATGTTGCTGGAAAGACTTAGACTTCAGTAAGCTCTTTGCCTCATGCTGAAACAAGATATCCCCTGATGATACTGATAAAAAGATGAAGTGAGACCCACTTGGTGATGATGGAAGCAACTGAGATGGGCACCTTTGGTGTTTGTACAGGGAAATCCCTGTCTGTGGCAATACAACATCAGCTCAGAGATCCTGGGGTGAAGAGCAACAGAAGGTGCAGGACCTGAGCAATCCACAGACGAGTAAGATTATCTGCTGTGCTAGTTCCTCTAAAAGCACAATGTAAGGACTTTCCCGTGGAAAGACTCCAATCCCACTGTGTTTCTCCACCACTTATCAATACTATGGAATACAGGAGAAAAACACGTACTGTATGCTTTCAAGCTACCATGAAGCAAGTAGATTGAGTATAATTTCTGTTCCTCAGCTTATTTTTGTTGTAAGAACTGATAGCTGCAGGACACCCTGTTTGTGTTCCTTTCAAGATAAGATTGTTTCTATAAAGGAGAAACACCCTGCTTTCATCTCTATTCAAAGCAAAAGTGTTCTCACTAGAATGGCTTATTGCAATATATTGCTGTGCTTATTTTATTCAGGTACTCACCTTTGGTACTCAGAGATTATATCAAAAGTTGAAACCAGAGTAATCTGCTCTGAAATATAAATACAGGAAAAAAGTACAACCTTAATCCATTTTTGTGACAAGGTCGTGTTTCTAATCTCATGGATATTTGGGATGGCTTGTACTTAAATAAAGGCTGTTGCATTTCAGATCTGCTAAATGGGTGGCTCTAGTGTGACTCCCTCATCGAAAGAAAAGCATCTTTTTACAGGTTTTCATATAGGTCACTGAGTGGAAAGGGAAGAATTAATTACATATTAGGCTGTATGTATATAAGATGTAGCTATGTATATAAGATTAAGCTCTTACAGAGATGGAGGAAATCAATCCTGCATTGATTTTCTTCATTGATTCAATAGGTGGTTTGTTGAAGCCTAGAAGGAGCAGGCAGAAGTGACTGTTACCCATAAAAATGTTGCGTATAAGAAAAAAGAGTATTATGGTCTATGAAAGATGAGAGATGAAGACAGGGCATAAGACATCCTTAGAGGCAGAGAATTTGAGGTGGTTGCAAAAATGAAAATCTTAAAGAGAATATTATTTTCTGGGTTCTCAATAAGTCATTTTGGAAGTGCCCATGGAGCTGTGGGCACATCAAACCCCACTGCCTTTATCCTGAAGAGTCGGCGGTTTCAAACTCACCAGTGGCATTTGTAATTTTGAAGCCAATGTGCAGTTCGCAAATACAAGTGATGAGAAGAGCTTTGTGTTGGCTGTTGCTTCTCTGTGGTAGAAAAGATGGAAATGTCAGACGGTCAGACCAATTGATATTTTTAAAGACCTCTTTATTTCAAAATGTTAGTTATAGTTATCTCTGGAAAGGTAAAAAGAGCAGGAAGGTAAAACAAAAATCTTAGTGAGCTGAGAAAAGTGTTCTTTTTGCTGGCTGTGGATGAAGCCCTTGAACTTTTCTTTCTGAAATGGGCTCAAAAAACCATCAAAACTGCAAAAACTCCTATGGGAAATGGAACTATCATCTCTCTAGACCTATTTACCCATTACATATCGTAACTCTGTAGGCCCAGCACCACAAAATCTCAGACACCATCACACTGTAATCACAGATAATGCTGACATTTTAATGAAAAACTTTGTAGCCTCACAGCTGGCTTTAGGGATACACCATAGCAGAAGTGGGCTGCAGGCTCTGACCTTGAAACTCTGCCCTTGACCTGTACCATCGTTAGCACAAATTGTGCCTGAGGGATTTGGGCCTCAGGCAACCACCAAGAGATCCTAATTTCTCGTATCAGGTCCAAGACCTTCAGCACTTTCCCTTTTCATGTTGTGAGAGAAATTCAGTCTTCTTAGTTATGTTCTTCCTTACTGTAGATGTAAGAAGTTTGCACAGTTTTCAGTTACACCAGCCCACATCAGTTACTTCAGTTTACTGTACTCCCATTCTATTTTGATTTCTGAATAAATGGCTAAATCATAGTTGGGAGGGATATTTGTATCTGAAAAATGAAAGACAAGGTAAGCCCATCAACTTGATGGATTAAAAATTAGAATGAAAATATGCAGAGAGATGAAAATGATTTAGCTTTTGTTCAGAACAGACAAATTTCAGATCCTTATGCTGTGGCTATTAATTCACTGTTTATCTCCCTTTTTGGAGCACTGGAGGAAAGCATGGGGAAGCCTGTGGATATCTCCCTAAGGAAAATGGATGAATCTAAAAGAATATGGGGAAGACATAATTAAGAACAAAAGCCTGTCATGCCAATTTGGGAACTAAAAAAAGTGTTATTTTGCTTCTGTCCTAAGCATTTGAAGATGCTGTAGCAGGTGCAAAACAGAGAACTTCACTAGCAGAAGATGAAAATCTCTTTTACCTCCACTTTCTTTTTGAGCTGTGCCAATGAAAGCCTGGTGAACATCAACACAGCAGCCAGAAACCTCCAGTTCATCAATCACCTGGGCAGAGCTCAAACACTTCACAGGTTCATGGTGAACCTGTGAAGCATTTCTGGAGGAGGCTTCACCTGAAGCCCTGTTTGTCCCCCAGCAATAATGTAGCTCTACAGCTTATAGAGTGTAGCCCAGTGGGGATTAAACTGATAGAGTACCAAGCACATTTCACAAAGACAGGGTGAACTCAATTACTATTTCTGAAGACATAACAGAGTAATTAGCTTTCCTGGGGGAGAAAGGTCATGTTATAAAGCTGGATACCTCCAGCTCTTCTACTGTGTGTGTGCCTAGAACATTAAGTTTTGCAGCAGTGCTAAATGCTATTTACCTTTTACAAAACTGGGTTGGTAACAGGTCCAGTTTGAGAGAAAATACTTAAATGCAACACAGAATAAAATCTAAGGGGAGGAGGCAAAATAAAATTAAATTACTTTTAGACTGATCAGTTCTCTGAACTTTTCCACTTCTATTTCTAAATATACTACTGAAAAATAACAGTTTGGGGAATAGACTCGTAATGCAAATAACACCTGAATGATTATTACTTCCAGGATTCTGGAGGTTGTCTCTTTGGGATGGAACACATGTAGATGTCAAATATAAGTAATTTATTCGATATGAATTTGAAAATATGGGTAAATTATCAGCAGAGATTCCAGGTAACATTCTGTTATTGCGGTTTTTTGATAAATCATCCCCGTTAGAGGAGCTGGGACAGATTTGACAGCCCAATAGATATTAGGCTGGCACAACTCTTTTCCCCCAGGTACAACCAGCAGCAAGTTTCACAACTAGCACATGTTTCTAGTAGGCCTGTGCACCATAAAGGGTCATAAATACACATGCACGTAGCCAGACATACAGATCAACAATGGCAGAAACACTGAAGACTCACACAAACGGTGTCAGGGGCCTCATCCTGAACTCCTACCTGTATAAGCAGGATGGAGTTACGCTAGTAGAAATATATACACATATATATAGTTTTATATATATATATATATATGTATGTAATGAATATGCCCCAGACACTCAAGTCTGCCCATTAGATGCCCCTGGATTGCCAGTCTCTCCATCTTAGTGGCATCATGGATACAGGCCTCTCATCTCTGATTCCAACACAGAGGCTGGCACTTGATTTTGCTCACTCTGGTGAGCAGTTGGCCCTTTTTATCCCTAAACATCCCATAGTAAGTCCTGTGCAATCCCCTCCTCTGTGTCCCGTAGTGTCTGACAGCCTCAAGCAGCAAAACCCAGCGGTCTGGGAGATGCTTCAGCATTGACTCATTTTGATGGTTTTCATGGCTGGATGTTGGGGCTGAAGGTCTTCTGGGACAAGCCTGGGAGTGGTCTGGACAGTGTGTCCCTTCCTCTGAGTCCTTAATCTGGGTTTTTGCCCCTGTGCTCCTTTCTGCTTGTGGAGATGGACAACCTTTGATGGGTTGATGGCTCTGTGATGGACACGGGAAAAGCCTGCAACGTTATTATTTGGTCTTCCCCCATCAGGTCTCTCTGCGTCTTTGTGGGCATGCAGAGACGTTTTTGCCACATAACAATCCCAGCTGCATCTTTTTAGCTGTTGTATACCTTGTCTTAATCATTGCATGAGTTTAAAGTATCACTAGATTTGGTATCGAAGCTTATATTTCCAGGAAAGCATCTGGGTATGTTGTAGAGGCTATGCAGTGATATACTGCAAGGATTAAGACTGGGTTTGATCCCTGAATTTTATTAACAGGTAAAGTAAAATTAGTTCCAGGATTTCATCAGTTCACTGGAGAGATCCCTCAAATCACCAAAATCCAAACGTAAAAAAGTTTCTAATTTTAAAGCCTTCGAAGGTTCAAAATGAAAAGAACTGTTCAAAATGAAAAGGTAAAATAAGATAAAATAGATATTAAATACTTAGAAGATTTTTACATTAAATGCTCAAACCAGCCTGAAGCAAAATACTATGATTTCATTTAATTGGCTGAAAGTTTTAATGAAATTTGATTCAGTTTTTAGAAGTACTTTTGTATTTCAAATTGAAATGACCATTATGTTAATTCTTTATACAATTTCCTTCACTGTTTCTGAGGAGAGCTGGGTGGAAAAATGGCACAACAATAGCTGTATAAAAGCTAATTTAACAAAATCCAGCTGTTCCCTGAGTTTAGCAGTGATCACCATTTTGTATGAAATACTGCTTTTTAAATCTACCTCAAAATAGCAACAAAAAATATGCACAATGAAGCCATTACACAATAAGAAGAAAGATCCTGTAGTCCTGATTTTCAGAGAGGCGGAATATTGCTTGCTCAAAATAGGAATCTATTTTTTTAAGGGGTAGGTGTTAAACTTCTGGAAACAATTTTTATTTCAGGAGTCCAGTGGTCATGGGAGTAGAAAGGTGTTCTGTGTGGATGCTGTGCAGGCCAGTTTTATGACTCAAACAGCTGCAGAACTGGCCAAGTGAAAGCAGGTCTTCACATGACTTTGCTAGCTCCCCTGCCCCTCCAGATCTGTGCTGTGTATGAGCTCTCTCTGCTCTCACAAAGGCTGTGGATGCACAAATATCCCCTCTCGCTGCTCCCCCATCCCTAGATTTTCTCCCCCTTGTCAGATCCATTTGTTCCCTGCACTGGTGTCAGCAGCAGCAGGGAGCACTTGGGCAGAGAATGTCTCATTGAAAAGCAGTTGTCGTGGGCCTCATGCTGTTTAATCCTTTCCAGAGCTGGTCTCGTCCCCTTTTTAATGCTGCTGCTGTCAGTCATGGAGCCAAATGAGTGTCATGTTAAATGTCAAGGGGGGAAAATAGAAACCCTAACAAAGACAAAGGCAAACAAATAAATGAGGAAACAAAGCCCCCAAGAGAGAATACAAGTGAGATACTCTTAAAATTGCTAATGAAGAATTGTAGTTGGCCTGTTTCATGTGACGGGACCTGTCTGAACTCTGATGTCCTGAAGTTCATGCTGCTGCACAGCACCGAGTGTTGGACTGAAGCACTGAGTGCTCACTGTCCTAGGTCCAAGTGTCAACTGGAGGAGCATGTGTGGGTCCTTGGTCCTGCTTCTCCATCCCCTCCATGCTCTTGTGAGGTTGCATACATCCACAAGCATGTAGAGTGTACGAGAAAAACAAATGATCCCCAGAATTGGGAATTTTACGGCTCTTCTGATGCTTAGAGACCAAGAATTTGCTCCTGGTGGTCTCACTCTTCTCTCTGGTGACCAGTGACAGGACCCAAGGGAATGGCCTGAAATTTTGTAAGAAAGAGGAAGTTTACGTTGGATCTCAGGAAAAGGCTCTTAATCCAGAGGGTGTTTGGTCACTGGAACAGGCTTCCCAGGGAAGTGGTCACAGCAGCAAGCCTGACAGAGTTCAAGAAGTGTTTGGACAATGATCTCAGGCACATGGTGTGACTCCAGGGGATGTCCTGGGCAGGGCCAGGAGCTGGACTGGATGATCCTTGTGGGTCCCTTCCAACACAGGATATTCTGTGATTCTGTAATCCACTGACCCATATCCAGAAAGCAGACAGGGTCTGATGCCTGGCTGTAAGAGGCAAGGTGCTTCACAACTGCATGAAAATGGACTTGGGCTGGGAAAGGCTGCTGTTGCTTCTTTTTGCTGACGCAAAGGCATTTGTCTTTGTGGATACCTGTGTGCAAACACCATGTAGCTGGGGGGCTTAAAGACTTGGGCAATGTTTTCTCTTTTCTAAGGTTCAGAGCATCTTTTCTGCTCATTCCTGGAGAGAAGACAAGAGCAAGGGAAGAATTTAAATTGAAAAAAGAGGTTTTGGGATTAGCACAGATCTTTGTACAAATACAGGAGAGGTTTTGTTTTTGCTCTGGTGAAGGACAGAAAATGGATTCAAAAATCTCCCAAGTTGTTATGAAACAGAATTGCTGTGCTCTGGCTGTCCCCTACCATTGAGCTGAGGGAAGCTTTTCTTCAGCTCCTGGTATTTGGAAAATATCTTTTATCTAAACCCACAAAACTTGATATACTTTAAAAACTTGAAGCCTATCTCTGTAGCTCATTCTTTTTGAGCCTTTCTAAACTCTTTGGCTGAAAGTTATTCTGAAGCTTGGATATTAAAGGACCATATTCACTAGTTGAAGAAGCTTTCCAAAGCTGAAGTTCAGAAACAAAGGCAAGGCAGGTCTTTGCTAAGCAAGCAAGATAAACCAAAATGATGTGTTTAAACTGAGTTGTAGCTGTGTCTTACAGATGAACTTTTTTATTTTGTGTGTATGAAATGCATTGCACTTGTCTTGGGGCCAGAGAGCAGGAAAGAGGAGCACAGATTTTGTATTTTTCTGGATCGAAGGCAAAGAGTATCTTAAAATAAGCTACTGGAAATTCTGCTGTGTTTGGAGGAGAGCAGAACAGAAATAAGAGATGCAAAAGATAAAGGAAGAGATAAAACTGTTTTTGTTTGATTCTACCAGAAGTTTGGGCTTTCTTCACAAACCTCCCTAGCCTACACAAAACAGGATGCTGAAAAAAAAACAGCAGGAACGTATTCATCTCTACCTGTCCAAACACTCTGACTGAATAGGTGGAATTGGTTGCTGGAATGACTGGGCAAAAAACCCATCATGATAGAAATTTGCTGATGATGCACTTCAATTTACACAAAGGAAGAAACAAAATATTACTGTTTTGTGATGCCAGACAATACACTATATTGCAGTCACTGGCTGAAATGGCAAAATAAGAAAGATGGAACTGGAACAGAAGGAAGGAGCTGTTAGTGACACTGAAACACTGAGACTGGTTGGGAGAATTTTTCCTTGAATAGGGACAGCTGTGACAACCTGAAAAAAATGAGGATATTTGGCGCCCAGGAAAACTCCCTTCTTATCCTACTGTGCTGCTGGTGCAATAACTGGAACTACAGGAGATTGGTCCCTGCATCAATCCCAGCTTTGCATCAGGAGATTGAGCTTCTGCCTGGAAGTAACAAGCTCAGTACTTTGTGTCTTCTAGTCACCTCTTTCATAATCCCATCTCTCCCTTTGCTCAGCCAACAGCAAAGATGAAATCGGAAGGAATTCTGCCTGCATATAAAACAGTCATGCTGTCTGAGCTGTGACCTGGAGAGCATTTCTTTTGGAAAAAACCCCAAGCTGTACCAAGTTGTTTCTGAGCAAAATGGCAAGCACCAGCCAGCCCCCACTGGCTACCCCCAGCTTTCTGGAGAGAGAATCACAGAGTGAAGTGGTGTTCTGAAGTACTACACTGCTCTGGTATTTTCTGTCTTCACTCTGAGACATCTAGTGAAATGCCATGGCTTGGCTAAGAGGTCTGGAGAATGAGGAGGATTGTGGAAATGCACTTTCTGTCTTCTCTATAAGCTCTGCATTGCATGTGCTGCCAAACTGCAAAACAGAGCAAAAATTTCCTATCCCATATGAAGTAAAGATTTGAGGGCACAGAAAAGATTCAACAGACCCTTGCTGGGTCATGCAACCAAGATCAGCTCAAGGGATGACTGTCTCAGCACAGCCAGTAGCCACACTGCTGGCTGAGCTCTGACACATTGTAATACAAATACTGCAAAGACAAAGGTTTGGAACACTGGACAAATAATTTTTGGTTTTTTGTTTTTTTTTTTGTGAGAACAATTAAAAAACTTAGTAACTGCAAGTAAGCAAGGGCCTCACAGTAATGGAATGTACAGTGAGATAATAAAGTTTGAAATAAAGTTGCCAGGAAATGAATAAGAACTGCCATACATCTGTGAAACTCAGTTGTTAGTATTCTGCAAGATAATGTCATAGAAATTGCTGTTGACCGTATTATACAGGGTATAGAATAATTCCCCTCCAGCTTACCAGGTTTAATTTAACTTTTACCCAGCAGTTATTCTGTTCTACTTAGGGATCATCTAACTCCCACACATTGCTAGAAAGTGCAACTCTAATATATCACACCTTCTCATTAAAAATTCGTCCTTCATAGAAAGGCAGTTCTGAAGATGAACTGTCTACAGACATCCTGTGAAATGAAAAAGCAGTCTTATAGAGCTAATAATAGTTTTTCTGAACTTGATGAAGAAGACATTAATGTCTTTCTTCATTCAAAAGCAATTCTCATCCCATTAAACCCTGGGGAATCTAATTTTCCTTAGCTAGACTGTGACTTTCCTACCTAGAACAACTTCTGTGAAATGACATGCAATATCACAAATTGCATTTGCAGCTCTTCTAGCTCTTGGATATCTATATAGATAGTGATCCCAAGAAAGTGTCACATTTGCAATATTCATTCAAGCTTGGGTAAGAAAATATTTAAGTAAATGCACTTAATTTTCATTCTGTTACACTTGGCTTAGCCTGATATTGGTCCCAAAGAGAGTTATTTTAAAGATTAAGCTAGTTTCTCAATTTTTTCCCTTTAAAGTGAATGCATTTAACTTTCATGAACTAGAGGAAAAATCATCAATGGTAGTTGACAGAGCCTGTGCCAGGCAAGCACAATTGGGAAAGCTCCTGTGCTGTCAGGGTTTAGGCTTCAGGAATGTTCCTGCCAGATGGAATGATGAACTAGACTGAGACCTCCTCCAGCTGCAGGTTGGTGGGAACATGTATTTTTTGCTGGTACAATTTCTCAGAGAAGAAAGGAACCCAGGGAGGAAAGTTCATTATTCAGAAGTGCAGCTCCACTAAGACATATGTTCTAAAGAGCACACCTTTCCTGATGTCCTTGCAGGGATCTTCTGTTCAGAAAGCATCCCAGAACTCCAAAAGCTCAAGATATCAAAATCCTGGGAGCGGATCCTAAACAGAGCATCATCTGAGTTTTGCCATCCTGAGTTTTAGGGTACCTCTCTCTTCCTTCAAGGGGTACGCTTGGTGTTTTTTGCCTGAAAGTGGAGACCCATCTGAAAGATTCTCCCCCTGCAAGGCCTGCTAGGGAGCAGACACAAAGGGAAACATGGAGGAACAGTGAGGTAAGACTGGTTCCCTGAGGAGATAGGGAAGAACCAATGAAACCATTCAAAAGGAAGGAAAAATCCCTCCAAGATCCTCCCAAATTTTTCTTTCAGTTTCTGATGGGAAAAGTTGATTATGCCCAGGTGGACCTTGTTCAGGATCAGTGCATTCAAAGAAAAAGGCAGCAAGAGAGATTCAGCTGTTACACTGGATTTCATTTAATTTCCAGAGCATCTTAGACAAACTGAGACAGGTTTCACAATTTGCTTTCCTTTGTTACTGAAAGAACAAAACAAATAAAAAAATAGAAAACTGAAAGTCAAAAAAATCCTGTTATTGATGACTTCCTTTTTAACACTGCATGTGCTCGTAGCTGATGTATTGTGTGGTTTATTAGGTTCTTCAGCCCTTAGGTTATTGGATCTTCTTTAGAAAAATGCAATTTAAAGGTTAGTTTTGCTGAAGGCTTATAATGGCACAGTAAAATTGAGAAACTAAATGGAAAACACACTTCCATTTCAAGCCATCAATGTGATGAAATGAAAAGAAAAATATGCAGTGGTTCTAAAGTTGTATCATCGGAAGATAGCACAGAAAGCATGAGTGAGGGTGTTGGCATGATTACAGTTTTCCATGCAGGCACATGGGATCTCTAAATACCTGTATTTAGGTATAAATATAATTAACCCATCTGCTAGAATAAACCTTGTGGTAAAATAGATGATGTTTGATTTTGCAAAGCTATAAAGTAACACATAGAAATTACAATTTTGTCATTCAAGATACGTATCAGAAGATTATTAGCTTTCTTAAATCTTTGTTTTTTCTATTTGCCACACTTCATTTCTGGTAAGTTATGATGCCTATTAACCTAGTACACAGATTCACAGGGAAAAATACCTATTCTCCATTAATTAATTGCCTGGCCATGGGATATTTGTTTTCTGTATTGTTTTAGAGAGAAAAATTTCACACCTCTGTGCGTTGTAGAATCAGAATTATTATTTTTTAAAGTCCTTTCCTTGAATATTATTGCCTGCTGACTAGAACTATTAATACTTCCTTTTCCAAATGTAACTAATTTAGGAGCTACCATTAGTCTGGACTCATTTTGGCAGGAAAGTCATTCCTCAGATCATATAAATGAGATTAATTGCCCTGTTCTCTGAGGCATGAGGAGATATAACTGCCTCTGGGGCTTTGCCAGACAACATAGTGAAGAGGTGTGTAGCAAGGTGTTCTATCAAAAGATAAGAAAGAAGATCTGAGAGCAGAGGTGTTCTTCAGCTTCTCCAGAGGAAGACAAATCTTTTACTAGCCAGAGCAGTTTTACTCAGGATCTGACAGTAAGCATGGTGTTGTCCCTGTCATACAAAATGTTTTTCCGGTAAGTTCCAGACTGAAATTTCTTCTATTTTTCTCTCAGGGTCTATGTAAGAGGTTGAAACTGTCTGAGGAAAAGTCACTGTGCAAAGAAGCATTTGATGGGCAGACTGCATCAGATGGACCATGCATCTGATGGTCCTTTAGGACAGTAAACTATGTTGTAATAACACTTTAGAAAACTAATTTTTTAAAGAAACAGAGAAAATGAATGGGGAAATTGCTAAGTAACAGAAGTAGAACAGGAGAGTGTTTGCAAGAAAAGATTAGAAGGAAAAAGTTACAATATGGAACTATTTCTTGACCTCAAACACCTGTTTGCTGTTTCAGAGAAAGAAGTGTTTTCATCTACATCACTTTGAAAGAAAGATGGCTGTCTGGCTACTGGGCTACAAATGGCTCCTGGGAAGCAGAAAAAAGGACTGAAAAAAAAAATTGAAATGGTTCATTAAGTGTTCCAGGAGGTCTAAATAAAATAAATAAAAACTCTGAATGAAGAATGTGTACATGTGTATATATTTTTTCCTTCCATATAACAGAAAAATATATTATCTTTTACTTGCTGATATTTCTTAATCCCTTAACAGAAACTGCTGCTATTATTGATCTTAAGGAAGTATTAATTCATTACAAAAACAAACAAAATAATTCTCTCTAGAGCAGATGTATTAAAAAAAATGCATGTATTTGAACATCAAGGGGAAGTGATAATTACTGCTTTCAGATTTGTGCTACAAAATTAATTTGGAGACTGTTGTATAATTTCTGTTTGTGGAACACAGAGCAAAATCACATAAGTGTGCTAGCTGAGTGTATTTATGCAAATAGCAAGAAACAGAAATGCACTTTTGTTGCTCAAGTAAGCACAAAATTTTTTTGTATATGATACTCATTTCTTGAGAAAGAGCCAATGTTCCATCTCAGTTGAGACCAAAACCTTAGAAAGAACTGGTGGGTTGAGCTTTAGCTATTCTGAGACTTCAGTCAAACATGTCT
Source organism: Corvus brachyrhynchos (assembly GCF_000691975.1). NCBI lineage: Eukaryota > Metazoa > Chordata > Aves > Passeriformes > Corvidae > Corvus > Corvus brachyrhynchos. The sequence goes on from NW_008236767.1 coordinate 6,003,334, forward strand.
TTTCTAGGTTTTCTGTTATGTTTCCCTGTGACCATTATCAGTATAGAAGTAGAAACAGGAATTTTAAGAAAGCAACTTGTAGTGGAATTTGATTTAGAATGTGATGGAAGCTTTATGAATATGTTTTATACGAAGCCTTAGACAGAAATTTCAGAAAAAAAGGGAGACTACTTTAAAAAGTCCCATATATTTTAGGTATTCTATTGCACACAGTCACTGAAGTGAAGACAAGAAGTAGGAGAAATAGCCAGAAAATATATTTTGCCATGCTGTTGGAGTTTGGCTTCACACTGCTTCTTCTTTGCTAAGCACTGTGAAAATAACAGTGGTCCATGCACTGGAGTCATCTCACACCACACGACCTTTATTCTGGTGGTGAGTGTTCAGTTTAATGTTGTTCCAGTGAATGAGTAATACAGCATGCCAGTCTGGAAGAAGTCTGGTGAAGTATTAATGCTACTGTAAGTCCCACTGGAGGATGCCTCCTGTGAATATAAAACAGACATATTTATGTTGTGCACTACTTTGCATCAAAAAAATTATCTCCTCCAAATGTCTGCATTTGCATTTTTCTGAGCAACAAACCTCACTCAATGCAAATAATTCTCATCACTGCAGCACTGTGAGCAAGATTTCTGTTTTGCAAAACTGAGCTATATGAAAAAGTGCAGAATAAATTGCAAGTCAAAGATCAGAAGGTTAATTTAGAGGAAAACAAAATCTATATATTTTTCTATTCTTGGGAGAGTTGTAGAAACTGAATTGATTTAAATTGGTTGGAAGGTCCACATAGCAATGAGTAAAGGTCCACATAATCAACAAGTAAAGAAGACAAGAGTGTGGTCCTAATGTTGTTTATAACAACGTAATTCATACAAAATGTATGAGATGTGACACCACAGATGCTTTTTTTTTTTTTGACATCTGATTTGCTATAAGGTTTTGCTGAAGAAGAAGAAATTACTTGTTAGTCCCATTTGAGATTTCTTTGCAAGTCAAAACCAATAAAATCATCATCATTACTGTCTGTTTTTTGGTAGCTGTCTTCTGCACTGAATATTAAAGAGCTTTCAGACTGATGAAAAAAATTAGAATGTGAGAAAATTCTTTTATATTTTACTCAAACATCATGATGATGATTTGTCAGAAAAAGCAGGCTTATTGTTAGTCAGAGGATTATGTTGGATGGTAAAAATGTCTTTTCAAATTGAAGGATTAAGACAAATGACTAGAACACTTTAGTCTTTATTGCCTTTTCAATGCTTTATGTCTTATTTTTCACAATTTTTCAGAGAGACTTTGACTCCAAGCACGTTTTACCTTGCTTCTTACACACATAAGACCTGTAGTAGCAAAGATTGCATGGTATTTTCCCCTGGCTGGCCAGATTTCTAGGATTTTCTGACTAAAACCAGTTGCTGGAAGACAATTTTACCACACTGACACCTTATTTTCATTCTCCAGCTCAGCAGCTGAACACTGTTTATTTTCTAGATAATCTTAATTACTCTTGTTCCATGTTGGCCATTGCTATTTTAGTTCTGTTTTAAGGAACATAAAAATGGAACACTTTGATATTTTTCCAGTCCTAATGAAGTAACATTTAATTCAAGACAGACAGGAATTAAAAATAAAGAAAGAATTTGCTTGCTGTTGTCTACATGCTAACAGCACAACATTAAATTTAGAAAGAAGTACAGAGGACCATTGTAATATAGATCTTATAGCTGTCCATTTGGAAGTCTCCAGCTTTGTTTTGACCAACTTGTGACTCCTGAGGACAATTGCCTAGCCTGGTGGTTGGAATCCAGTTTTTAAAAAAAGCTTCTGCCATACCTTAGCAGTTTTATTAAAGAAAATCTGGATTTGGGATCACTGGTAACTTGATACCTTGAGCTGCTACAGATTTCAAAAATTTCCATGCTTCTGCTGTGATCTGTAGTTTAATAATGGAGGCAGAATGAAGGCCTACAGTACCTTCATCATGGCTGTTTCCACTAGAAATATCAGTGCCTGTTGGAAGTGATAACTGGAGCCATGTCTTATTCATCCATTAAACTGAACTCACCAGCAATTGTTCTGGCAGTGTACTGTAAGGAAACAAAATCCACAGGTTAACTCCCCCTTCTGCCAGGTGGACTGTGGTTCCTCATGTACTGAAACTCAGATTTAGTATTATGTATCAACAAACAAGTGTATTTATTCAGCTGTAGAAACGGGAGCAATGTAGACACTAAGATGAGGAACAGTGAGTCTTAAGTATTTTCAGCATGTGGTCAAGTATTTTCTGAAGGGCTCCAAGGCAAGAGCAATGTGCTATAGAGATTTGAGCTGCAGAATACCTGTTAACAGTGGAAATAGAAATGCTTTGCAACAAAAGCATCATCTTCATCTTCTTATTTTGGGTTCAGGAGGAAGAAATTACCAAATCACACCATGTCATGTTTTCAGTATATTGACAGCAATCAAACAGACTATGTCTTTTTCTTCTTTCTGAGATAGAGATAGCACTACAAAGATGTGAAGGGCAGGAGCAACCTACTGGATTTGCTGCTTTCTTGCAACCTGAAAGGATGCAATATGCAAAATCCAGGAATGGTTAAACAGAACTTAAGCCAGCCATCATTGTTAAACGTTGATTGCTCATAATCAGGATGAGTAGAGCTGAATCCTTGATGAAATTCTCAGCAGTGAATTAAATAGCATTTTCCTAGTATTCTTGGATAAGAAGAAATGAGGGAGGATTCTCAGGGACATTGATTAGCTGAATAACAGGAACAGGCCAATCTAAAAAAAAAAAAATTACTCTGATAGCGCTCCCAATGACACAAAGAACAAATGGAAACATTATGAATATACCAAAGGAGCACTTTCTTATGGCTTAGTTACCTCTTTGCTTGGTGTCTAAACAACCTTGCATTCAAGTATTTTTTTTAAATGTATGTGTTTTTTCAAGTGAAGAATAGACTTTTTTAACCTTAGAGGACTATTGGAGAAAAGGTGTTCAAAGGTTTACATTCAAGGGTTCTTCAGCACTATAAATGAATTAATATGAATATGTTGCTACAGGTGCTTTTGTCTTGCCACCTCTTAATCTGTGTCTGGTATGCAGAAGAAGAAACCTTTTTTGTGTGAGTGATGAAGTGTGAATGAACCTAATTTTAAACTCTTTTTACCTCTTTGAAGTGACTCAGGCTTGCTTAGGGGAGAGCTTTGAACCTTTGAGGCAGAGCAGAAACGCTGTTAAGTGCCATCTTCTCTTCCTGTACACTGTGAGGAAACATTTTTCACCAGTGGGTGATTTTCTACGTTTGCACATACTCACAGGTATGTCAGCAACCCGTGGCTTTGGGGGTTGGAGGGACAAGTATAGTAGTATGGTATGCTCTTGTGTTCTTCCATTTACAGTAAAAGTCATCACACAGGAGGAGTCCTTTCCAACATACATCTTCACAGTCATACACCACACATAGATATTCATATGTACACATGCACACACATATATATGTGTGTGTGTATACATACGTGTGTATATACTCTGTGTATATACACACAGTCATACACTACCACAGGGAGATGCCCACTTTTGAGGCACTCCTCTTCCAGTCTGCCTAGCTGTTACAATTAAATGCATTAGTTCTATATTTACAACAGCTGATGAAATGGTTCTTCCAATAACACTGCAGAAACTCTGAGTAATGATTTCACAGTTGCATTTCCCTGACAAGTTAATCACAACATTTCCTCCTTTTCTCCCTCACTCCAACACTGCCTGATACTGCTAACTGGACATATCTAACGACTATCTGGTAATTAGAGTTTGAACTCTTCTGCTTGACTAATTTATTAGCTAATATCATATGAAATTTGATGTCAATATGTCCTAAAGGCTAATCTATTCAGATTGCAATGCATAGATTTGAATGTCTAGTATTACATGATTATGGCTTGTGGCTTGAGTGATTAAAAAAGATTGGCTTTCAGTGCTCATTTCAAGGTTGTTGTAGCATTTATGGAAAGGGGTCTATAATTTCAGTGTAATGTGGATCTTTTATAAGTAACTGATCACTTTTAAGTGAACTACCACGTGTCCCACATGGTTTAGGATGAGCAAACAGCCTAGCCCCAAACTGTTAGCAGTGTATTAGAAGTGAAAAGGTTACTAATCCCCGACCTTTTTTTTTTTAGTTGTTGCTTCTTTATTCAGCTGAAGTGTAAAAGTCAGATCTTAGAGAAAACTGAGATATGAGAAAAGAGATAGGAGATGTGGAATGTGTTTAAGTCATATCAGGGTTACTGATAGGCTGTTTAGCATCATTCAGGGAGCTTATACTAAACTGTTCATCCACCACTAACCTCATTTCCAAACCACAATTCCCACTCTATAATACTGCCATTCATATATTGCTTCTAGGCTTCATTTTGCCTTAGATAGTACAAAATTACACTTTGAACTGATTTAATTTTACAAGGAAATCTAGATTGCTCTGCGCACTTTTCTAATCTTCATTCAGACATTTTTAGGTTCCCCCAAAATTTTAAAACATTTAAATTGTAAGTGTATTTCTACCCAGATCACAAAAAAATAATTTTGAGAAACCTGAAGTTTAATCTCACTCCCAGGAGAACCCTGCTATAATGAAGTCCATGAAATGATTGATGATTACTTTGAAGATCTGTCCATTAGGTGGATATTAATATACGTGGAATGCACTTTGCTGACCCCACTCTAATTCACTGTTATCAGAATGTATGTGGCACCAAGGCAAATAGCTTACAATATCTATCACATTTACAATGCTACATTTATTGACCCAACTTTTAGTCTCCTGAAGGAATTAAATCAAACATGTTTGACAAAACCTGTTTTCTGCAAGACCATACTGACTGGCATCTATTACATTTTTTTTCCTTTAATGTTTTTGTTGAGCAAGAGAAGGGAAGAACTTTCAGCTACTTTGCAGAAACATCATTTTCCTGTGAGAGAAAATATCCAGGCAGAAATCTCCAGATTAGTTGGACTCTTTGTGCCGTGTATCCATGGGACAAAAAATTGAAGTACACAGGCTGCTGCAGTCATGGCCAGTATGCAAGGGTCCAAGCTGACTGGAATTTTAAACAGAAGATGTTCAAGTCCTAATTATCTTTAATCAAGTGCACTAATCTGTAGATCAGACCGAAGTACTGAGAATTGTATTAAAGTCATCAGGCATCATGAGTGACAGATGATACTCCTGACAGACCTGTTCCAAACAAGCCTGCAGACTGATCAGCTCAAACTTATTTGGCATGAAGGGCCATTCTTGTGAGGAAGACTAATATGAGGTCCAGGAGAAGACACTACACTACTTCCATAGAAAAATGCAGTTTTGTCTCCCATAAATATGATACAATAACTGAAGAACTGCTTCAAACTTCAAAGCACTAGCAAAGCTATTAAATGAACACGACAGAAAAGAGAAATCTAAAATCAGATTAGATGATGGATAAAGGTTGTTAGAGAAAGCACTTCAGGACAGGTTTTTCCCATTATTTTGTGCAACACTTTAAATTTCTGAAGAGTAGGGAGTGCCATAAAATGGCTTAATTTTCACTGAACAGGATACAGGGCTACAGACCCGTTCAGTAGTGCAAGAGCCAACTCCTGAATTCCCCAGTCATCTCCAAGATGATAAATACAACATAAAGGACAGGCCACAGATGGTACCAGCTATGGTATGACACACCATTGCTTCTATGTTCATGTCTCTCCCATGATTTTTCAATCCAGGGACAAATGGAAATGAGAGTACAATGAACAAATGAAATGGTAGGGTAAGCACACTGCTGGTGATTGGACCACTGTGTTCAGTCACCAAAATATACTTAGTCTTGCAGTGGGGATACTGCAACATGCATATATCAAACCAGGCGTCCCGTGGAAAGGAAATATATATGGACGGATTCTTGCTAGATGTTTCAGAGATGTTTATTCCTCCAGCCGCATGGCCGGGGCTCTGCTGAGGAACTGAGGCAGTCACCGGACCAAGGGTCCTTCTGCCCGCGCAGGGAGCACAAACCAACCAATGGGAACGAGGCTGAGCAGGGG